>NC_134992.1:2424242-2727272 GCF_050947335.1 Megachile rotundata
AGGAGATAATTTCGAGGAGATAAGTTCGAAAGTACGAAATCGGACCTCTCACTCGCATATCGCCTATACGTGCATGCGCCGCTATGTGTCAGTGTACATGCACAGTTACTGCGGGGTCCTGCCCTTAACGCTTGACTTTAGTTCCAGGAACGTCATGTAATAGGTACTCTAAATGTTTACTATACATTCGAATTTGCGTGAGATACCTAGTCTTTAGACATACTAGTTACAACTTTTTCTCTTAACTGTTCTCTTATTTTTAGCACATACTGATCTATATGTATACGAAATATAATATTACAATCTTGTTTAAAGCTGGAGAAGTATTTCTCCATATTTTTGGAAATATTTATATTTAATAAAAGAAATTAGTATTATATGTCATAATTTTATCGTTCTAAATACATTATAATGACAATACTGGCTAAAAACGAGCTCAATGCACTCACATGTAAGTAAACTTAAAGATAGTGAAGAAAAATAATATTGTAGAAAATAAGTACAAAATAGTTGGAAGGCATTTATTTGGATTTCTTTCATATTTAAATAGATATTTAGTTCTCATAATAAAAATGAAGTCTTCCCAGTTTTCTGTACAAATTCTTCATGTATTCAATATTAGGTACCATTTCTTGAACGCACCATGTTTGACATTGTTTTTTATTTCTTCTACCATAATGTTCCAACAATATTTTATATTAATATTAGATTAATATATGAATATTTTTTAATTCGGTTATCTTTTAACGCTGATTTTGCTGAAAGGAATACATGTCACTATTTTTGACAAGTTTTTAATATCAAGGGTTCCATATTAAGTACAGTTACCCTACTTTAAAATCATTGTTTGGTAATAGAAATCATCGTAATTTTATAAAAGCTGTTGTACCAAAATACATCTGAAAAGCAAAATGTTAGAATAACGCATGAATGGTATAAATTCATTCCATGTTAAATATATACGACTTTGTTCAAAATAAAGTAGCATGTACAACAGCAACAATTGTACACAGATGATTGCAGTAGTTTCGTTTTATTGCCACCGACGGAGTTGTTGAAGCGGAAAATTCTTGAAATTGGCAATACAGAAAGAGATCCATCGATACATTGCTAACAAAATTTTCGAATTTTTGAGCTAAATGCCTTAATTTAAGAATTTGAGAATCTTTAGATTTGAAGATTTCTAAACTTTTCAACGTGAAAACTTGTGACTTTAAAAATATCTATATTTTAAAAATTGTTTAACTTCCACTTTTAATAATTTTAGTTACATTTATTTTGTATAGTACATTAACCGACACACACTCGTTAATTTTTTCAAAAAATTACAGATTAATCATATCATTTAACTGACATCACTTGTAAACATGTAATGGACTCTGCTGCTACTACGACATTACGCGTCGGACAGTCCCTTAATAATTCACGCGTTTAATAAAATATAGTCAATCTCATATTGAATATCATCGATCCTTCTCTATCGAAATTACAACCAGCGAGCATTCGGGCGCGAACAGCACTTGTGCCATATTAGTTCAAAGTTTAGAATATCATAAAAAAGACTGTATGAATTTTTCATTAGTATTCTTAACATAAAATAGCAATGTTAATTATAGAATACAATGATTGATTTCCAAGTAAAAAATTTGACGTCAAATTGAAGCACAATTTACAGTAAGTTTAATGAAAATTACTACGTAATTTTCTTATTAATACATACCATAAAAACTAGCTAGCTATTAAAAAGACCTTCTCATTGTGTCTTTTGAAGCACCAAAAGTCTTATTGAAGCACCAAACTTTGCCGATGTGTTCTGCGCGCAAAAGTAAGAAAAAAATGTTATATGAACATTTGCTCTTAAATGTTTTATTAAGGAGTTACACCTAATAATACAAAATTATAATGAACTGGCATTTCGTCGACACGATATACAAACGTATTATATATCTACTTTTGTTTACATAAACTCTTGCCTGCTTGCTCAGGTAGTTGATATCCACATTTTTTATTAACGTTTTATTAACGAGTTAACATTTCAAAATGACGTCTATTATTACGAATACGTACGTTGTGTCGATAAAGTGCTATTTTATTATAATTTCGTATTATTAATTATAACTCCTTAATAAAACATTAAAGAGCATATGTTCATATAATAATTTTTCCTTACTTTTGCATATAGAACACGTTGTCAAAGTTTGGCCGGAAAAAACTGGGACAGCCTGTATATTATATCAATTTCAAGCTAAAGGTTCAATGAAAATAACAACGTAAACAATAATTAATTTCAGAACATTGTGAAACAATTCAATGACATAAAACTATTATAAAGTAGTGCCTATATTACATGAATTTCAAACTTGACATTTGTTAAAAGTGGCCATTAAAACCTTTGTTAATATACTTACTATAAAATATTAATTGTTAAATAATCATCTTACTGTGCATTGTAGAGAGTAATGATGAGACTTCTTGAGATTTCTTATGCTAAAAAAGATTATAAAAAGTTTACATAATCATTTTCAATAAACAATTAAGAAAAACATAATCATTTTCAGCAAACTCGAGTTTCAAATTGATGTATAGAAGGTACTGATTTGTAGAACTTTGATATCATCAAATTGTGCCAGACTTTGATATTACGAAATTAAGCATTTCATGTACAACAACCTAATATTTTAAAAAAATGGAGTAAGTGAACTTCTCAAATGATACACCAGCTTGTATCGTTATGCTAATATGAAGAATTTTTCCGATAGAGTATCTGGTTATAGGGATATCGATTTGCAGTGAAGGTTACGTGACTGAACCCGTGCAACTTCTACATGTAGCAATTTTCTGATATTTCATCTATATCGAATTTCTCGTCTTCCAGTAAAGTCAGAAGAGTTGAAAGGAAGCAACTAAAATCGAACATGGATCTGCGTTTCAAGTTGCGAAAGTATCTCTCCGTAAGTGTCGAGAGACACACCGTTCTACGATTCAGCCGCCAGACATTCAACTTTAGGAAAAGTTTCCTGTGAAGCCGAAAACACAGCTTGAGAAATCCTATTTCTCTATCGACCAGAAAGAATCCTATTCTCGAATTTTCATGCAGATGGTTCCAAATTAGAGGATTTAATCAAAAGAAAAATTTGTCCATACATAAACTTCATTCCTTTTGAAAAAGTACTCATTCCAAAGTTTTCCAATCTTCAAAAACTATCATTACCGTATCGAACTGCACAATATGAGTATCGTTCACGTACATATTACAATGAGTCTATATATGAGAACAGTATTTTTGTTTTATGAAACAAACAACTATGTTTTAAATATTAAGGTTGCCAAGAAAACTCTACATTACGAGTTTTTCAAAGTTAAAGAAATTGGAAAGTTCTTTAATACTTTAAAGCATGCAATTTAATTTATAGAGTTCAAACGACTATATATACATATACATGTTTAGATATGAACAAAGTTAAAATGGTATGATTATAGATACACATAATACAATAATAATAACTTCTTTTAGACAGAAGATTTACGGATATTTTCGGGGTTTCTATGACTCTTCATTAGAAGTACAAAATTAACCATCTAACATTAAGAATTATTCTATTGTTGCTGGACCAACTGAATAAATGAAGAGGCATGTAATACCAGTAACAAGAGAAACAAGACTACAGTTTCTTTTAAAGATATGTAAAACTACATATTTATGTTTTCAGCCAAATCGATTCCCGTGAATACAGAGGATAAAATATTAGACTATTTTAGATATTAGTTTGTGAGATCTTTTAAAATTTTATATGAAATGATTTATTCTCGAATTTAAAATATTTTAGGAATTGTTCTTTTGGTTAATTGTACTTCAGCATTTTTTAATAGTTTTTAACTATTCTGTTGGATAGAGCTACATAATTTTAATAATATAACGAAAAGTCATTTTTCAATAATCTACATCTTTTTTTATATTAGAAAAAAAATACTGCATATTATTTTTAAAATTGGTCAAACCACTTGTACAAACCATTTTGTATACTCACCAAGCATCATTTACAGTTTTATTATCGCAAAAGTAATTTTCAAAAATATGCTCTACTGGGCAGAAGAAAATTTGTATTGTTTTAGTGAAAACGACCAAAACGACTGCGGAATATCAAGCTTTGCGGCATAATTGATTACCAAATTATTGAACCGTACTCTATCAATGAATTATAATCGATAAAATACAGGGTGTTAGGTAGGTCGATAGAAAGTTTGTAAGGGATGAGAGAAGAGATCATTTGGAAGATATTTAAGTATATGTACCTCGAAATACGGGTCACCGAGGACCCTTTTGTCTATCAAATCCTGTCCGAACCAGTCGTACTGTAAACACATGCGTGCCATAAATCAGCTAACAGCTGTACCTCTCTTTTTAAACAGTTTTAACGAATGAAAGCATAAAGTGTTCCTTAACTGTCGCCTTCGGAAACGCGAGGGTATTTAGGCGATTTTTCTTACAACGAAACAGTCAGTCGAACGTTGAAGCTCGGACGAGTCAGATCAAGAGTCAAAAAGTCAATCATGAGTTCGAAAGTTCCGCGTAACCTAACATAACATAACCAATACAGGGTGGTTCGAAAATCAATCACAACACCATTCGAGCGGGACCCTGCACTCCTCGAATGGGCCACGGTAGGGTGGTTAAATCATACATTACACACTGCTCGGGTGAGTCCTACACTCCTCGAACAGGCCACGGTAGGGTGGTAAGATCATACATTGCAACACTATTCGAGTGAGTCCTACACTCGAATAGATCATCGTGAATAATCTCACGCAACGTGAATTATCACGCAAATCGAACAACATTGAGCGAGACCCTGTTCTCCTCAAATCAAACAACATTGAGCGAGATCTTGTTCTCCTCAAATCAACTTAACCATACACATAACGTACATGTGTAACGTAAATATGTGAATACATATTTTTGTAAGGGCTTTTTTATGCCGCAAGGCTTTTTCCCCTAATTCAAATCATACGAGCCAATAAATTATCATGATTTTTCAGGCTCAATTACGTCTAAACAATTTTTATTTACCCTCTTCCTCAATCGAATTCATCTATTCTTTGAAACACGAAATTTCTCCATGTTGGAAAGATTTCGACGATACATTATTGTACATTTACGTAAAGATAATACATACAATAACATAATAAAAATTATATTCTACTTTGTATTCAAAGTATTTCAAAGATTTTCAAAAGTATTATTGTTAAAATATCATATCCGTTCTGGCATGAGTAAAGGTTTTAACCTTTTAAATTATTTTTAATTATTTCTTTTTAAATTAGAACTACTATTATTGTCTGTTTTATTATATTTGTACATGTCTGTTGTGTATTTGATTAAATACAAGATGTTTACTAAATACGTGGTTTATTTTAATGTGGGTCGCTTAATCGATTTACAGAAAAGGAAACGTTATGCACACGTCGTTCGTGACTCTATTCTCGCCCTGAAGTCGCACACCTTCTCGACGACACTCTTTTGTCCGCGTACCGAGACCCCCAATCCCGCGCGAAGTCAGAAAACAAAAGAAAGAACAATATGGTAGCCCGTAACGCGGGCATTTGGAATTTACCATAACAATGTCGATTATTAATAATTAATAAGTTTACAATTACACTATCTTTATTCTGGTTAATAATTGTTCATAATATTATACATGTACATAACAAGCTTGCCCTCATAACGACGTGATTTCATTCTAGTTTTTCAATTAGTATTGTAATAACAACGATCCTTGGAAAGAAATACATGTAAGACGAGGTAGAAAAATGCTTGACACGCTAACTGAGTTCGGTTTCAAAGATATATATTTTATATATGCCGATTCCGTGGGCGAAGTAATGTCCTCAAGAGAAGGATGCCTTTCCAAGGTCTGTAGACGAATGCCTTTTCCAAAGGTCTCTAAACGAATGCCCTCTTCCCGTTTCGCGAGGTTTCCTAGTCCCCGCGAAACTTGAGGCCCTAGGGTTGTTTTATGGCCCGGACGTCAAGCCTCTACCCCGCGATGGTCGTCGTAGGACGGCCATGTGCCCGTCGTCCCTGCTTTATTTAGGGTAGGTCACTGGGATTTTCTAACATACAATTACTTTGTTATTGCCTACGAATTGACGTTAACGATATTGAACGCGTCCATCAGAAGTATTGAAGACTTGTTGCCAAGCATATTGATTGTGCCATGCCTTGAAATTTTCTCAACTACGATTTAATTCTTAATAATTTAACCCTGTGCACTCGACTTATTTTCAAAGTTGTTGCGTGTCAACTTGTAATTATTTTTAGCTAAATGAATTAAAGTAATTTACAGTGGTATTGAGATATAATTCAACATATTATATTTATTTCATTAATTATTAGTATAAAATGTTTTATTTTTTGTAATCTTTTACAGTGTGATACATTTTAAAACAATTTCCAACATACAGAAAAGGATGTCTTTCGCATGTTTCGCAGAAATAAACAGTTGTCTTCCTTTCGCCCTTAGCTTTTCTGTTAGAACAGACCATACAATCGTTGTTTTTTTTTCCGGATGATGTACTATAAAATAATTTTAAGAAAAAAAATACGCCGACTTCGCATTAAAAAGTATAAAATAATTTCTATTTCCTAATGAAGTAATTTCTATTTCATTCAATCATACAATTACGTAACAGATATGAATGAAACCTATTTACTCGTTAGGTAGTATATTAAATACATTTCAACCTTTTCGGAGGCGGCGCAAAATTAAAAATACCTCAGTAAACGTTGCTGCCATTCTACAATATTTTCATACTGCCGATTTTCGGTATAAACTTTTCGGACGATAATGGCCCAAATATTTTCCATTGGATTTTGGTTTGGAGAACATGCCGCCCATTTAATTATATTAATTTTGCTTTTTTCCAACCATGTTACAGTTTTCCGGCTGGTGTGTACATTGTACAGACGCGTTGTCTTGTTGGAAGGTCCAATTTGTATCATTTTCATTTATGAAAGGTAGCAAGTTGTTGCCTGAAATTGTGATGTACTCATCACTATCCATTTTTTTTTACACTATTCCTACCGCGACCGGTCAAATGACCGTTTTCAAAATTTCGATTAGAATTTCCTGTATAAAGCGTAATTGAAACGCCTTTAAACTTCATGACTTTTCCTGAAACATGCATATAATACTTTTTTCAATATTAATTTCGTTTTTTATTGTTTATTTTTTGAGAAAAATTAGTAGTCTGTCTTACCTACCACGACCGGTCATTTGACCGGTAGAACGATTTATACCTTTTTGTAATAGTATTCTCTCAGAGGCCCAATTCCGAACTTATAAATACGTTACAAACGGTAGGTAATGCAGTTTTAGCATGATATTATCCAAAAAGTGCCTTCCAGGTACTGCTTTACGGCCCTTCCAAGCGTATACATATAGTTTTCGCTCGCCTATCGGTCTCGCGGTATTTATTTGCCTGATTGGTATTCGACGCAGTCAAGAACTTAGGATTTTCTAACACTGTCTCATTTGCTATGATTATAAAATAAATAAAATTTTAGCCGAAGGGGACGCCCAAACGTTTTTTGATGAATTGAAATCAATAAACTCTTGCGACGCGAACATAGAACATCAGTACGTCAAAGTCACAAGAAGTATATTCAGCAGTTTTTTATTATTTTGTATTTCTATTCTATTATTATTCTACCTGTATTTTATGTTGTTATAAGTGTTGTTTTATGTGTTATAAGTGTCATTTCCAAAAAACTAGACAAAATCATCAGTACTTCGCCGTAAGTTTCACATTTTATCTTTTATTCATTTCTTTATGTATTTGGATTTACGTTTATACATTTTAGTTTTTATTTTGAATAAAATTTATTTTCAGTTGGATATTCATGTCCCAAATGTCAAGTTTGAAGAGTGTAAATTCATTATTAGAAAAAATAAATGATATTGATGAAGAATGTACCGAAAATGATCAGGAAATTTTTTATATTGAAAATGACAGTGCAGAAAAACGTAAAACATGTCAAATTAGATATTGCAAAGATAATAAAACCAATAAAATTGGTCTGCAATGTAAAAAGTATGTATATGGAAAATGTACAATCGAGAGGCCTATTTGCAAAAAATGTGGTGAAAACGAATAAAGTACATAGTATATACTTCTAAATAAAAGAAACTATATTTTTATATTATTAAATTGCCTATTATTTTCATCCTATACTAAAAAATATAAGTTGTGCTAAAGACCGGTCATTTGACCGGTCGCGGTAGGAATAGGTATACGTGAAGTGTCGGTAGGAATAGTGTTAATGGAAAAACCAGTTGCAACATGCCATCAATGCAAAAGGCACGCTAAATCATAATACTTCCTCCGCCGAAATTTCTTTTCGAAAAGTATTGCGGTTCTTTTGGGAAATCTCGCCAATACAAATTGTAGCCGTCGTGACCATCAAGATTAAATTTTTTTTCATCCGAAAATATAACCTGATTATCAATGATAGAAATTGAAGTAAATTGGTGTAAAAAGATTTTGACATCTAAAGTTAACTTATGCTTTTCCAATCTCGGTGCATGTTCATTCGAGCGAATTCAAGCCTCGCAACAGTATGTCGTGGTAGAAGTATTGGTGCCTGTTTTAATTTCTGCCTCACAATATTAGGATTATTTTTCAAAACTCGACGTACTGCCCAGCGTGAAATATTTAAGTTAAGTTCACTTTTAATTTGGTTACAGCTTTTTAGGCTGTTACTGGCTGCTTTTACAGTTGCCCGTTCGGTACGGGACTTAATTTTTTCTTGGGACCACCTTGTTTATTCTTGCCATAATTAACGGGATCATTTAAAAAATTCGAAATGACGTTATGTGATCAAAATTCTACCTTTCTCTTCTTCGGTCATATATTTACCACGTGGCATTGTTTAACAAAGAGTTTTATGAAATTTGACTTTGTATTTGAATAAAAAATGTAATTATTTAGGTTCTGTGAATTCGTTGTTGAACTGGATTAAGAAAAGTTAACTGAATAACAGTGGTGCTATAGTTACGCAACGAGCGAAAATCACATTTTCGATTATATCGTTTCTAATAGAAGAGCAACTTCAATGAGACTTAATGTAAAATTTATTGCGACCCGTACCATTACAACGCCTGCAATTTATTTTTTGCATTCTAACTCTGAATTACAGAACAAGGAGAAAAATAGCTGGTGCTATAGTTATGCACCGCAGTGTATAGCACAAAAGCGGTCGTTGTTAGACCGCAGCATACGTTTGGACGTGTATTATTTCTTTAATGAATACAGCAATAGATCCGGCAATAATCAATACGTCTTTTGTGCGAAATGTTCGTTCAGATTGAGCGAGCAAGTTGAAGTAATGTTAGGTATGTGTTTCAACGAAATTCACGTTATATTACACAGCACGTTACATGTTACGTTACACGTTACGTTACACGTGTCTATATATGTTCTTAGAAATAGAGATCGGTCCGCTTATTCGAGCATTAACCCTTGAACGGCATGGCTGGATCAATTGTGACATGGTTTCTTGAAACATTTATGCAATATACAGTTTAGACTGTTATTTATTCAGATTTTTTAAATGCAAAAAATTCGTATCACTGAAAAGAATACCTAAGAGAGTAATTTATGTGTACTTAACCCTAGATGTATGAAGATTAAGGACTTATATTTAAATTAAAACTAAACTATAAAAATAAATATACAAAAGATAATATGTATACTAATTTATACCATGATACTTTATCCCAAAGAAGATTAACATGTATTTTCACAAAGACTTCTTATAATTTTTATAACTTAAAATAACAAATCTATTACCATAATAATATAAAAGTAGTGTTACGATATCTTCGATGCGGTTTTTCATTTTTTACAATTACTATTTACGATAAAAAAATCTGAAAAACTTATATAATATTTGCTATTTGGACCCTAATGCTTCAGAACTTTTGTACATCATTAAATAGGAAAAATAGGCCGCAAACTTCAATATTTCCCTTTTACTACTCCTCCTGCAGAGACAACGAATTAAAACTTGGTGTGAAATTTATTTTTGGATACGCTATCAAATGACATATTGGGTGTTTCATTCGGCCCAAGGGCATTTTTAGCCATTTTATTTGGCTAGGCTCTTTCAAAATTCTCAAATTCCCAAAACATTAAAGTCTTAAATTCCACAGTTTTCAAATCATCACATTCCCTTTGTAAGTATCGAGATTCTCAAATTAAAAAATTTCCAAATCTTCAACTGCTCGAATTTCCGAACACTTAAATTGTGTTATCTTGTTAATATATCTATTTTCCAAACTTTAATTGTTCCATGAACGGAATTAAAATACTTTTCAATATTTTTCATACTTTTCGGAGTAAATTTTCGTTGACATTTAGTACAGTTTCTACAAAGTTAAATACAGCTAAAATCATTACTACTTTCGGCAGCTACATAATACCTGTTTTGTTCCGTTGTTTGGCACTGAACCTCAACATGAATCACATGAGGTGGTTGAATTGGATTAGTAATTCAAATCATTCAAGTAAATTCTTCCATATTGATTTTCTTGTTAGTATTCATAATTGAACTATTTGCATTAAACCATTCATTTGTTACAACGGTTTTAAATAATATTTATAAAATTGCCTATAGTTATTACGCGGACGAAAGAAAACTGTAAAAACTATACCAAGGGTGATATATTATACATGTCATAAATGTATTTGCTTACTAAAGGAATGCTTGACAGTAGTTTTGCGTAATGTTTTTCGTCATTTAAATGAAAGAATATTACTTTTGTCGCTACTCAGAATATAATATGTTTTGTAACGACGCATATTTTCTTAGTTGTTTAGCTTTTTTTTTATGCCTTGTTACGAGGATCCCCCGAATTGCCCGCCTCACTCCTCCGCCCAAGCGGACCCCTCGCTGCTGGGCAGGAATGAGTGTTTTTTTTTCCTCTCCAATTTCGCGCGGTTTTTCTTCTTTTTTTTTTCTAATTTGCAAGTCTTCCCCCCCCCCTCGCTCCATACACCGTGGAGCAGCCATCGTCCCCGGTCGCTGTCCAGTCGCGGCGCCATCTCGTCATCCTCCGCGGGGGCGACCGGCATTCCGCCACCAGGGAACGCTAAGCCTGGGGACGAGCCACCTCCAACCGCCACCTTGAGAGGACCCCAGGACCTGGCCACAAGACACCGTGGAATGGCCCATCCCCGACGCTGAAATCCTCGGGGTGGGGGAATATCGCGAACCGGGGAAGAAGAGGATGATGAAGAAAGAAGCCAGCGAGCCGCCGCGACGTAGAGTCACGTTCGCCAAAGCCCCCCCTTAAATTTAATTTTTGCTTTTGTTCTGTTGCGCGTTAAAATTTCCTGTTGTTTTCTTTTGTTCGGTAGTTTTTTTTTTGCTTTTCGAATTTTTTAGTGCATGTTCTCTTTCTTTTTTTTGTATTGTGTGTGCGTGCGTTGTGCCGTGGATTTGTCGCCGCCGCCCAGGTGGAAAGTACCAAACTACTGCGCCAGAAAAAGGTAGGAATTACCTGCCTACCTCTTATTTCTTTTTTTTTCTGTTCATTTGCGCGTGAGCGAGGGCGATAGGACCTCTGGCCCCAGTGACGAGGACCCTAGAGGCCGCGAACGGTTTTGCGCTCATACTTTTTCTTTCTTTTCTCGCTTTTGTATTTGATAAATTTAGGACCAACGTCCCCATGTTGTCCACTACCCCTAAGAGGGCGTGTTCCCTTGCGGACGTTCATTTCTTCTGTCTTCTTTTTCTTTTGTACTTGCGCGTACCGTGATCCCCCGCGCCGCGAAAACCTCATTCACAATTGGCAAGTGAACTCCTTTTTCCTCATCATTGCCTGTACCGCGTGGGGCCCACTCTTGTGTTCTTTATATTTTTCTTTCCTTGCGTGGCCTATTTGAAACGCCCAAATAAAGATTCTGTGTCGGATACTAACTCGCGGATCTTTTACTCATTTTCTGACCCCCTCTGATTCCCGCTCCCGATAGAGCAGCCGGAAGGGCGATCACCGCGGACGCGTGTATTGGCACTGGCGCCCCGTGATGAAATAAATCGTTCGTGGGTGTGAGCATCGGTACGTGGAGGGCTGTTTTCCCTGACCGCCCCTCACCCTAGGAAACCTCTTCCGGGTTTCCCCCACCGATACGTCATAGTTTATGTGAATATTTCTTTTTATTGTTTCTTAAAATAAAAATCGTATTGTGTGTATAAACAGTATTTTTACTTACTTTTTTATGAAATGGTTAATACTACATTTGTTCGGACGGGTCAAAACAAAAATAACAATTACAGTAAGCTACAAAGGCATGTAATAGTCCTATTTATGACTGAAAAGCAACATTTGAATTAAATGATGGAAAATAAACATACTTTTCTATAATTCTGGTGCCCATGCCTCTAAAAGGCGAATAGACCCATTGTAAAAAATATTACTTCTGTCTCTGTTCACCGCTATTAAATCTGTGCTTTGGTATTAATTTTGTCAGTATTTCGAATACACCAAATATAAAGTGATATTTTAGGTTTTCGTGCTATGTTCCTAATACAGAGTACCGGGGATGAATGAGAAGGATGCTGTGTACCTCTTCTGCAATGTGAATTACAGTGAAGACAAAAGAGGCGAGGAGTAGGTGCAATGTTTCATGCGTGAAATGTGGGTATACAGTAAATATGCTGGTTATGTCCCCACAAATTACACCTGTGACTACTGCAAGTAAATTTTAAGAACTAGAATTGATATTTATAGAACTTGATTGTTTCTATGCTGTAAATCCGTGACGAATTAAAATTATGATGATAAGTTTTTTTATGTTTTTTTTTCCTTTAATCTTATGAAGTGAAGGTAAATTCAATGTCACATCCACAGTAATAAAATTATATGATAGTTTACTAATTATTATATACATACATATATGTGTATAAAGTTTATCTTACTTTATTAAATTAGACCAAAGATTGAAATACCTTTTATTTTCTGTTATCATCGGGATTGAAAATGAAAGGTTTATTCAATTTGCCTATAGTATTATGCAGTATTATTTGTTTTCATACCCTGCCGTAGCTTTTATTTATGACTGGTAATCCAGATATGCTTCCTTTATGCTATGCATGTATAGAATGAAACACATAACCTCACACGATCAATCCAAATTATTGTGATGTTGATACATCGATTGAAAAAATTTCATTTTAAGTAACAGTATCTCCTTTAATTATAGTATTTCAGATTTACTTAAAATTTTAATTCCATTAAAAAAATAATTGCAGTGTCTCATAATGGCAATTATATATTTGTACTTTGTTGATGATGTTTTGATCCCATTGAAAGTATGAATGATTCATAAAAGTGGATAACGTGAAAAGGAAATTTAATTGCATTACTTTTTACAAATCTTTTCTATTACGTATCCTCTCATTGCACTGCATACCTAATAAGTTGCAGAGAAAACATTATTTTATTATTAAGTTGCAAGAAAAGTATTTGAAAACTTTATTTTTCATTAACTATCTTAAGGATCTTGTTGTTCTTCTTAAATATATTTTAGAACGTCATAAAAGTAAATAAATATGCACATAAAATGTTTAAAGTGCAATGATACAACTTATTTTGTTAATAAACTATTTTGTTAATTAACACTGAAACTATCAAACTGGTTAAATAATTGGTACACAAGCTTTTTATTTTAAATTAAAGAGTTTGTTACAATACTTTTCTTGAAATTTGCGGTGCCTTATATTGAGTTGAAGAATTAACGTGTATATTCAATTATATTTGAATGCCTTATCTTAATTTTGAATTACACGCAGGTATTATTGTTTAAAACAGACTATGTGCCGTGTATTATTATACAGAGTGTCATTGTTGCGTGAACAGCGCGGATTCGGGCACCCAGCGCTATTCTGATGTAGTCATAATTTAATGAGCTCTGAGTCTTGTTGAAATGATAGTCCGTTGTTGAATAGGTTTGATCGCGTTATTATTATTAACTTTTTGGGGCACGGTGGGATTAAAAGTGTCCCGCCTTTTTGATGTATTTCACGGCATGGTGGGACATTTTTAGTTCCTACTGCAAGAAATCTTGCAGTAGCTGCATGTGCATAGGTTTATTTTTTGCCTTATTTACGTAAAGCAGTTGGTAATGTTTTCAAATAATGTTATAAATGTATTCATTGTGTTGGCAACATTTAACATGCAATTACCGGCTGAGCAATTGTTATAAACGGAAGGTTTATTGCACTCACATTTTTTTCTTAGTTTCATGTTAAAAATCGCAGAGGTAAGTTAATTTCTATTAAAATTAGTTCTTCACAAGCGAGTAACGATTCTTATAATATAAATCAATGGTTAAATTTGTTTGCAAATGATGAAAGTATAGTGGGATTTCATTTGTCCCACCATGCAACTTGTGGAGTAATACAAAAAACAATATTTCTTTATTGTTTATGTTATATATTTTTAACAATTTAACTAATTGTTACTATTTTGTTATATTTGTTATATTTAAGTGTTATAAGTAGATTCGTTTCGTGTTATAAGTGTATTCGTTTCGTGTTCTATGTTAGATTCTTTTCGTGTTATAAGTACGCGTTGTTCGATATACGTGTTGATTCTTTTCGTGTTGTAAGTGTTTACTGTTCAAGATATTATTGGATTCTGTCGTTTTCCGCAAAGGTAATCATCAACGTCACCTCTGGATTGATGATTTGGAAGGGCATGTGTTTCTTGATTGGTCGTCAATTTTTAAGAGTTACCGCCCTCGTACAAGTAATGGTCATCCCTGGAAATAGCCGCGACCAAGGGGTGACGCACGAGGGATTCCGCGATTTGGGAAAAAACCCGTAGCAGGTAATAAGGTGAAAAAGCGCTCTGGTCCTGACTACGATGGTTGAAAATAACGGAATTAGAAATTGACATGCTGGTCCCAAGCAATAAACTTGGGTTGTTGAGGCGAAGGTATTTTTTGCTAACGAAAAATGGCCAATGGCTTCATACATGTAAACTTATTGCAGGTACGGTCAGTTCGAAATTCTCGGTTATTGCCTTGTAAAATATGAAAAATAGCTGCATCGCACTCTAAGACGATGCAACAGTCATATATTTAGCACTAACCGTTTGTGCTTGTTGGAATTTTCGTTGTTGACAGATGGTAACTCTAAAATCGCTTAACTGAAAAATTTGGTGAATTGTTTTGAAGTTATTATTTCTTTGTGATTAATTGTTGCTATTGTCTGTTTGGCTTGTTTACATAGCATACTTATAAAAAACAAAAGATATCTTTTTCGAATTATTATATTGAACTGAATGAGTGTCATCTTTCGAGTGCAATGGGTTAATATCAAAACGGTTAATTCTCTACTTTGAAATGTAGGGTCGAAAATTAATTTTTTCGACAGTATACAGTATTATTGCATTTAAATAAAGGAATATTAAACTATTTAAACAAAAAATATTATATGAAGCTTAGCAATGAAACGCAGTTAGGTAATCTTGGTCAGTTTTGGGGAGATTTTTACTTTGAGGATACATTTTTATAGGCTTCAGGGTTTCCGAAGTGCGTAATTACTTACATGGTAGGTGATGGGAAAGATATAAAAAGTACGCGTAAACTTCGAAATGTTGCTACCAGTAAAACTTACCTGATTAATGTGTTACGCTGTTATATTGTTGGAATGATAATCCATCAGTAAAGTAATCATTCTGGAAATTGGTATATAAGTCCGTTGCAGACTGACGTCCAGAATATAAGAGAAATCATAAAATTGTTACGTAAAAGCAGCAAGTAAGAACCTGTTCATCAATTTTACATCATACCGAGTATCCAATTAATATTTTTTAAATGTCGTGCCGTTTTTAATTTCCATAAATATAGGAAAAACTATATTTATAGTTTTTATAAATACAAAGGTGAGAGTTCAATGGTAAATTTGATAATTTCCATAATTAATGCATTTAAATGTTACTGTATCTTGAAACTCAGAATCACTGTTTGCATTTATATTGTTGATATACATACGTATGATAGTACTTGGCGTCCTGCTTTAATTAATACAATCGTACCGCACACTTATTTACTAATTGGAAACATAATACCTAATGTAATACAAAATGAACGTAAATCGAAGTATAATTTTTAAATTTTAAAAATGTTTAAGTTTGATTTGAACTTGCACATTTCTAAATTTCTAAATCCTGAGATTTCCAAATTCGTAAATTCGTAAATTCCCAAATTTTCAAATACCCAAACGTCAAAATTTATAAATTGCTAAACTTCTAAATTTCCAAATTCCTGTATTATCATATTCGTCCACTCCTATTAATAAAATATGGAGTGGACATTTATTTAAATAAAATGGAAACTGAGTATCTTTTAAAATAAATGAATTTATTGAGAGCGACTAGGATGGAAGTCTGCACAATTTAAGGATCAAACTAAATGTGAAGAGCATTTCAAAAACACATATTAGAACTAGCGCTCAGTTTCTGAGAAAAATAACTGTCTGGGTGATATTGCCCCAATTGGCCCTTAGGTGTAAATACGAGTAGACCCAGTGAATCTCAACACATAGATTTATTTCTGATCATTAATAAAATGTAAATTCAATATCCATATTCCTGAAGTTCACAAATTCTCAAATTTCCAAATTCCGACATTTCTAAAATACCATTATTTTCCATATTTTCCAATTTTCAAGTCTTGTAATTCCAAATTTTTAAATTTTCACATTCTCAAATTTTGAATTAAATTAGAAAACGTAATAAAATTCTGAATTTCAAAATTTAAAAATACGAAAATGACCAAATTCTCAAATTTGGTTCTCAATTAGGACATTTCTAATATGTGAGTTTAGGGATATAGGGATATGAGAGCCTGTGGATTTGGAGGTCCATGGTTATGGAAATCCAGGGATTTAGTGATTTATAAATTTTTGAACATAGAAATTCATGAATCTAGAGGTTTGTATTTAGCGGTTTAGCAACACATGGAGGTGGAGATTTGCATAGCTAAGAATAGAATTACTTTGGAATTTGGTCACATATTAATATGAGGATTTAAAGATTTCGTGGGCTGCAAATTAAGAGGGACAGAAATTTGTAGATCTAAGGATGTTTAGGTCTAAGAATTTGAAAATTTATGTATTTAAGGACTTAGAAATTTTTGAATCTGGGAATTTTTGGACATAGTTATGTGGAAACCTATGACTGTGGCAAAAGGTGATTTATTAGTATCGAGATCTAGTGATTTAATGATTTATTGCTATTGTAATCTATATATTTTGTGATCTAATGCTATACGTACTTAGGGATTTAATGGTCTATTGATCTGTACATTTGGAAACCGTCTGACTTAATGATATACAGCTCTAGGAGTTGATTGATCTTTGATCTGCGAATCTAGTAATCTGTCATTCTAGAAATTTGAAATATTAGAAGTTTGTAATTTTAGTGGTTTGCGGTCTATAAATGTGATAATCTAAAGATTTGAAAGTATAGAAATTTAGGGATTTGGAGATTTCGTGATGGAAAACTTTGGAAATTTGGATATGTAGAAATCTAGGAATTTTGAGAATTTAAAAAGTTAGACAATTTGTAATTTTAAATATTTTTAAACCTAACGATTTATGATTTAAACAATTTTTTCCCAAATTTAAAAAATTGGAAATTTAAGAATTGTAATGTTTACGGTAGCAGTCTTTATTTAAAGAAAATAAATGTTGCATCTGAATGTACACATAAATATTTAGATGTTCAATTTTTGCATACGCATAGCGTAGTATACGGCGACAATATTTAGAAACTTACGCATATTTTTTATAACTTTTCACTTTATGGAATTTAGTGATGGAACGTAACTAAGCAAATATCCGTCGAATCGAATTCAAAGCATATCGTTTTCATCCTCCGCTTAGAGGAGCAATAAGAGGGTGAGAAAGATGGAGGAATATATCCGCGTAGGAATGTTTACAGATGGAGCCACGTTGGAGATTGCAATCGAGCAGCAAGCAGGAACGTTTGAGTCTCTTCTTCATTATTTTCCGGGCTTTATGTAAATCACCATAATAATTTTCAGTGCTTCAAATCTTCTCGAGTCCTCTTTTCTTTATTTTTTCAGCCTGTCTCGTTTTCCTGCGAAATATGTTCATCTTGAAAATTTACCTTTTGTTTGCTGAAATTTTTGCTTTCAGGGTTTTAGACGGAAATACCTTCCTGAAACTCGTAGACTTGCCCTTTCAACGTTTAATATTTGACGTGGAACGAAGCTTTCTAAGTCTCAAATAAGTGTACGAGGTGTGACACAAAAGTAACGAGACTAGGTCTGTAACTTGAAAAAACAATGGAATTAGCAGCAATTGTTTTTGTGGCATTATCCCACATACCTCCTCTATCCATGTTGCCAATTTCGATTGAATCGGTCATACCATTTGGAAATATTGCGTTATTTAGTGAACACGCGCAACTGCATTCTGCCGGAAAAATGTCTAACGTAAAAACCGAACAGCAAATAAACATCAAGTTTCTTGTAAAATTTGTTGAAATCTATTGTAACATGTGATGAGACATGTATTTTTACCTATGACTCACAAAGTAAGCGCCAGTCGATGCAATGGAAGTCTTCAGGATCCCCAAAATCCAAAAAAGAACGCATGTCAAAATCAAAATTCGACATTAATGGAATTGTAATGATTGAGTGATTTCCCAGTGGTCAGACTGTTAACTAACACTATTACATTGAAACACTAAAAAGACTTCGTGAAAAAATTAGGAAAAAAAGGCCACAGTTGTGAAGCGATGGATGACTGTTGCTCCGGGACAAAGCACTCGCTCACACGGCACTATCTGTCAAGCAGTTTCTAACCAGCAAAATTATTATTGTGATAGGGAATCCTCCTTATTCGCCTGATTTGGCTTCATGCGACTTTTTTTATTTCCTAAAGTTAAATTTTGCTTAAAGGGAACCCATTTCACCTCTGTTGAAGAGGTTCAGGCAAAAACGGAGAATCGTCCGAAAGGACTTCCAAAAACCTCGTTCCAGAATTGTTACCACCAATAGCAGCGCCGAATGCATAAGTGTGTGAATGCTGAAGGGGACTACTTTGAAGGCGATAATGTCACGGAGAACTGATTCTGCAGGTACAATGATTTATTGGACTAGTCTCGTTACTTTTGTGTCACACCTCGTATTTGTTCGATACTGCACTCAGGTTCTCAGTTAATTAATGGCTCTTTTTACTGTGGCAGTCGAAAAGTGAAGTAATATTTCCAAATTGTTTTAATTTATAGATCGATGACTCTGATTCTAATTATTTGTTAATTGCTATTTCAAGTTATCGCATATTTTCTTTCGTGATTTCGTTTTTAGTGTTTGAGATCTTAATACGTACTATGCTTTAATTTGTATAAAAACGAATTGTCGATTTTGATTTTAGCTACTCATTAATTGCCAACTGAGGTTGTTATGCAGACAATATTTTCGTGGCTCTTGCTGACAGATTTTAACAAAAATTATACAGGAAACCCTTACAATCATTATTGTTCGATGTTAAAAGAAATAATCAACAAAAATAATCAGTAAATGTGTTTTCTCTCATTTTTAGACTTTCCAAAGCTGGTTGTGTCTATGTTAATGTAAAATTTTTATTTTATTTTTACGTTAGGAACATAAAGGCGGTAAAATTTGACGGTAAAAAACTGGGACAATAAAGTTCATGCACGCCAATAATGTTCATGTTCTGTCTCTTCCATAAAACTACAGTTTATTTTTCATTCTATTGTCTGCATAATTAGTTATTTGCCTGAAACTGGTACTTGCATTTCCGCCACAAGTAGAAAAAGACTTTTTTTGTCCTGAATGCACCGCATAATAAATATCGAAATTTGTTCTTCGTGAATCAGTTTATGTCATAACTAATTTCCTAATTATTTTCTATAAGTATTTCCTAAGTATTTTCCGTAATAAACTTAGAGTTTAAATATTAAATCGATAATATATTGTATATAACAATAATATTTTATCGCGACAATAAACATAAATGTTTTAATAGGTTGCTGCACATAATTAATTTCGCTGAACACAACCTATTTTTGTTCTAGACAAATAAAATGCACTTTTTGAACTACTAATTTATTTTAGACATTAGATAAAAGTTCAAATTCTATTTCACATTTGAAATTGTTACAAAACATTTCTTTCGAAAGAATCAACAACATATTAATTCCAAGCTTGACAAAGTTATGTGTAATTATATTAGTAAACTTTTTTATATTTATGTATTGAATTTATATCCATATAATCAGTAAATAAATAATGATTACAACAATATCTATATTGTAAACGCGATTATTTGCAGTATAAGAACAACTTTTTTTTCAAATAATTTTAAATAAATCACTAGTAAAAATAATTAAATTAATTATTTCAGTCGGTTAATGTCTTAAACGCACAATTCTCTTCACAGAACGCAATATGAAACTTTTCTCACGTAATATTTTGTCTTCTTTTAGAATCTTAATTCATTTTTCGAGAAATCAATTCTTAGATTGTCATACACAACTTTTCGAGAAGGAACGTAAAATCTGATAGATTTGTTTTCAATCAACTATATCACATTAAAACTGTTTTAGTTCAACGTGAAGGAGTGAATTTCTTGTGTTCATGGATCCTAAACTTTAAAATGTATTTTAATGTGTTTCGCTGTTATGTTGTAAGTCGACTTCTATCCGAATATATACACATGATCGATCCTTCTAACTTATCCGAATTCTCTTTGTCTCTTGAAAGTTTAATGCTGAACCTCGGAAAATCGGCCCGGAAAAGAGAAAAGGTAAAGAAACCGAATTTCATCTTTCTTCATGTAACATGACCGATTCTCAAATGTAATATGAATATTGTATTATATTTTATAACAAAATGTAATATTATTTTTCTACAAATGTAACTATTCATTCTACGAATTATATAACACTTGTGACAAAAGTATAACTTTATAATTTAAAAGTCTTCCAACGTGCTAGTTAAACTTAATTAATTAAATTATATTCGAATCAATTACATAACCTGTACATTCTACTAAGCATTTCATTATATTCTCAGATGAGAAAAGATTCACTCTTGACGGACCTAATGGCTGGTCGTATTATTTTCATAATCTAAGGAAAGATTAACAATATTAAATGAGTCGACAAATGAGAGGAGACGGACTTATGATTTGGAGTACAAGCGGGTACAAAGGAAAGACATCCATACGATTTGTAAATGGAAAACTGAAAATAATTAATAAGGATATCATGACACATGCGGAACGCATAAGTGGTGAAGAGTTCATATTTCAATACGATAATGCAGGCGTACCTATCCTAGCGTACATATCCTATCATTTCGTCACACTTGTTTTGAAAGAGACGAATATAATTTCTGGAAAATAACGTAAACAACAGCAGATTCTTCGTACATTGCAAAAGCAGGAAGTACTATCATTTCGTTGCGGAGTGTATTTTATACTCGCTCTTATTATTACATAACAGTATTTTATGTTTTTTATCAAGTACATTTATATGAATTCTTTACAACGAAATATACATGTATGTGGGGAATGAAACGAGCGAGATATGTATGCGTGACGTGAATCAAAGTCAAAACAATATACATATGATCAACCGAGAGAAGGTTGGACAAGGAAACGTAGGACAGTCAATCTACGTCCAGCTTCGAACGAGAACAGTGTATCCAACTGCTTCTTTTAAGCATATTATTATTAACATCTTTTTATTATCGACTTCTTGCATCTTCGTTTATTTACAAGGATTCTTGTTACCAAAAGATCAGTTAGGAATATTTGGCAAGATACACAGAATCGCATATGTATATCGCGTTTTAGTGTAAGTTTTAATTATTTTGTAATTCGAATTATATTAAAAAAGCTTTAATTATTATCCATTTTAAATTAACCTAAAAAAGTTTTAATTATTATCAATATAAAACTAATTTAAAAAATTGAGTTCAAAATATTTTTAGTTTGTAGTAGTTTTCAATTATTCGTTTGTATTATTTTGAAGTACTTTATTCAAGTATAAAATGCTGCATAAATCAGAATAAATTCAAACATCATTTAAACTTATCAAACCCATTTTAAAGAAGTCTGATACTTTCTCTGGAGTTTAGTAATATTTATTGGAAGTAGGCTATAATGAAATGAAACTTGGATTTAATTTTAAAGACATTTTATTATTAATAAATTGACTTGGTAGGAAGACTGTCACTATGTGAAATGTTCACGCAGAATGTTTGTGATCAAACGTTGAGAAAATCTGGCATTCAGTACGTTGTGCATCTATTGCTTTTACTATTACTCTATTTAAATAAATATTCAATATTTTTCAAGTTAATTCATTTTTGTATCAATAGTTAATATGTTAATTTGAATTAAACCAACAATATGAGAGACTTGAGACTTTCATGTTAAACCAACAATATTCAGAGATAAACAATAAAAATCAAATGAACCAATAGTTTTTTTTGTTCATAAAGCAACTCGACACTTTCAGGGACAAACGTTGGTGAAACAATATCGATAAAGTTCAAAGGTGGTCGTACAATCACCGAAATATGACAAAAATGACATAAAGACTTGAAATCTAGATCAGAGTTGTATAGAGAAATATATCGCAGAATGTTCTTTAAAACACATTGAAACGGATCTTTAAAGCAGAGTATAGTACGCGGTCCTGAATATTGCTGCGTTAAAAGCGCGACACATTCGAATGGTTGATTTAGGAGTTCCATCTATATTAGTCTCAAGTCTACTTCGCTCTTCTGATTCCGAACACGAAACGCAAATTAGAAAATAATAATAATTTAAAATTATTTTAATTGAATTTTATTAGTGAAATTAATTGCTAATTTTATTTGCATAAATACATTTCATTATTTGCACATTTATAACTGAATTAGGACTTTTATGAACAATTCTATTAATAGGCCGCGTTTTGTATTTCAACAAGTGGGTTAATAATGAAAAAAAGACACTTGAAATTAATATGTTCTTATCTATAATTCAAATCTTAAAAACCTAGGATACTTTAATGCCAAATTTATATAATCAAATAGTATAATGTAAGCTTTAAATTTATATTTATAAAATAATGTAGTAACAGTTAACATTATAAAATAAGGTGGAAAACTGAATGTGTTTTTGAACAAACTACATTTGTTAATATTGATAAATAATCTTACAATAAGGTTTTATTCAGGAAACAAATTAAACTCTGCAAATTGTACAATTAGTTGACATATTAAATTCTTTATTAAAATATTTCTGATTTCGATTGCAGAGAGTTAAAAATTACAAAGGTTTATTTGAAGCATATGGTAGTTCAAGCTGACATTTACTGATGTCAAAAGTACGTGTAAGCCTAGACATGCATCATCTACTTTAAGCAGTTATAATCGCATCACTTCTATATTGCTATTGCGAGCCTTTTTTTAGTTAACGGGCAGTACCGTTATCCTTATGGCTGGCAACAATTTGTAATGAAAAAATAGTTTGAGTGATGTTTTCACTTTTGCAGGCATCTTCGATGTTTCCAAAAAGTCTTCTTCCCCGTATACTTGAGATATCCATAATGAACCGTCAGTCCCACGAACCATAGCTCTTGCCCTGTACCAGTGCCCTATCACTAGTCCGATAAGTAGCGGCAGATGCGATCTCCGTAGATGAAGTATGGTGTTACTTTGGCCTTTTGAGGACCTTACCAAAAGGCTTTTCGTGTGTCTCATCCCAGATCTCTGGTTTCGTGGTTCGTGAATTACTCTTCTACGTAAGGAGTTCCCATATTCCTCTTGTTATGCCTTTCATTAGGTTGACAGAAGCACTAACATTGCAGGAAGCTGCGAGTAGGGACTTTATGACTACAAACATACCTGAGATTTAGACCTTCGTTACTTAAAGACCTCCAAGTGGCCCTACATCGACGTCAACTTGACCTCGCTATTGACTAAAAAGCAAGATCTCGCTTTGGAGACAAGGCACAGTCCCTACTTAGCTTAGAATACAATTATACTTTAATAAGAATTTTTAACTAAATAGAAAAATTTATTCGTGCAAGTGTAGATGTGTTAGTTTGTATATATCTTCTAATCAGATTCAATTCGACAAAGGCTATAATGGTAAACTTTGCTTAAAAGACCGATACATGGTAGTCCAGCATGTAAGGCCTTTTGACATTAAGGCTTTACTTAGTTCCTTTGCCGATTAAGGTTTTGTATTCCGCTTACATTAAACGCGCCACCCTCTCATCTCTTTGAGACGTTAGGCTTTCCGATTGTCCTTTCAAAGCGCCTTGTACTTGAACAGTACCCTGCACTTGGGATGTGATATATTTGTCGGGTTTCATCGATTTTCTTTGTGGTCTATGGATACATTAAGAAACTCTAAGATCACGAAGTGACTGATGTCTTCTTGCGAACTTTAGACGAGTAATCATTTTCCACACTACAATCCTCACCGTAAGATATGGATAAAGGTTACGAAAAGCATCTATTTCTAAAATAGACATGATAGAAAATACAGCTATTATCCCAAATGGGTCTATTCAGTTAATTTTTTTCAATCTTTTGGTGTACAATCTTTTTACAATGCTGTACACTGCATTAGAAAGTCATAAATAACTTGGATTCGAGAATGACTCAATAAATCCATTTTATCATCCACGGGTTTAGGTCACAAGTCAAACTAAACGTTGTCCAGTAGGCCCAGTAAACACTTGTAAATTTCTGAGTCTGCTTGCAGACCTGGATCTTTAGATAAGTTTTAAAAATGAGATATCTTATTCAGGGTTGCTTCTATGCATTCTTCATTCAAGACCTGGAGTTTTACTCCAAATGCTGAGAGAGCCTTCATTTATATTTGTTTCCTTTTTATAAATAAAACCATCTCCGTTTTATTTGTATTAACTAAGGCAAGTGTGGTAAGCATCGCAGCTATATGTATAGGTCGGAGTGTTATTTGCATTGATTTCAACAAATCTCATATGTTGCCTTCAATCGAAATATTAATCGAAATATTAATAGGTGTGGAAGGACATATACTATAAGAGCCCACAACAAAGGTGTCAGGAACTTCTCTGTGGATCACTTCTCGTAGCTACAGCTTCGACTGTTGCTTCAACAAGGCTCACCGTAATCCATCTAGACCGCAATATGTTGCGGATCCACTTAACAATCGACTCTTGAATGCCACAGCTCATCACTGTTTCCTGAAGTGTATCAAAGAGGAGTCATCAAAGGCTGCTTCGATATTCAAAAGTAAATTCAAAAGATCATCCTTGGTCATGATATATTTCATTCTTCCAACGAGAACTCATAAAGTGTCCTTTTTGTGAATTCACTGGACTAATACACATATGTAGGTCTGAAGGATTTCTTGCCCAGTTAGGGACAAAGAATTTCAAGCTTTAAGTGTGTATCTCCTGGTTAAACAGATTCTCAAGGTAAGACGCAGGTGCCTGTGCAGCCCTCTGCAGAAGCCAAATCTGGTTGTTATATTTCTAGAAAGTAAAGACCTTTAAAGTCTGCCCACCGTAAAAGACCTTTTGTCTTTTCCTGTTGCTCAATTTATTTTCCGTGTTAGTACTTCTCCATAGAGAATTCTCTAGTAAGGGCAGCTAAAACGTGGATGGTACATCTGGATCAGGTGGTGCAGGACTTTTTTATAACTACAAACCATCTCGGTATTAAGTGGCCTTAGTTCCTCGAGTTCGTCCGTGATAAAGATGTTCCACATAACGATAAGCGAAGCTTCAGCTTCAATATAGAAGTTTTTCAGGCCTCTACTTTAAAAATCCTTATGGCAATTTTGGGCAACTTTTGGCAGTTCTAAGTCGATACAGTGTTAGTTTTACAATTAGTAGCATTAGTGAGCAGTCCGTGACCTTGTTAGTTTCTCAAATTTTTTGCCCCATGAGTACATACATTCTTTTAAAAGTACTATTCTACTTAATTTGACAGGTCGTTTCATATAAAAGGATAATAACGAAACTTCGATAGAGAACTGCAGTTTCAAGCGTCTTAATAATATTAGGGTTACTATAACTCCTTCTTAACCTCTCTTTAAGATCTTATCTGTATAGGACACAGTCACGAGCTTGAGTTGCAGAAGAACTCATTCGACCTGTCATCATCACATCAGCTACTCAGCAGTTAATAAGCATAATGTAAGGGTACCTATATTTTACAGAGTACAGGTTTTACAACTAATATTATTGTGCGTTTTTCGCTTCGCGTTCTTCTCTCAAAAATCGCCAACAATATGTGTCATCCTCTTTTCATTTCCAAAAACAATCTCGACGGTACTGCGGGCCTGATTACTATCAACTAATGAGGGGGTGAAAGCGACCAGATCTCGCACGATTTGATCCCAATCCTCGCTAAGAATTCCTGATCTATGATGGCCCTAAAGTGACTCTGGCCATCGTCACGGTTAAATCTTCGTTCGTTCTTATAATAATAAACTTTTAACACGTGGTATATACACAATTGTCCCGTTGGGAGGACTGATTCAATAGTGATACATTAACTATAATTGCGTCAAGCAATTAAAAAATCTATTACTGTAATTAACAAATTTATTTACATCTTTATATACATAAGTAAACTAGATATCTTAAAGTTAAAATAAGTAGCATATGATTTAATTCGAATCAGCGCCGCCAGATGGGGGAGAATATGAAAATTAAAGCAATGCAACAGTGATACCATAAATTCAGGGCACGTAGCAAATGTATAAAGGGAAAAATGAAACTCGTTTTATGATTTCGATAAAATTATTGTAACTGAATTGTTCAAATACTTCACTGTTCTATGGTTTTCAGTGGATTGGTCATCTATCGTAGATAGTCGATTACAAAATTTATAAATGCTCAACAAATAGTTATCAGATAATTTTATTTAAATGTTACAACGTTTGAGGGAGGCAGTCTAACAAAAATTGTGTGAAGAATGATAAAAATAATGCACCTGTTCAGTTATTGTTCATTTTCTGTGAATTTTGTATAAAACTGGAATCTATTCCAGCCCTGTAGCCACATTATTCTTTAAATTTGGCCATTGTAAATTCGTTATTTAAATTGAAATACATTCTGAAAAACCGTAAATTTTAAACAATAGAAGGGCTTGAAGAAAATTAGCTACGTAATAAGAGAACTGTATTAATAATGGAGGCAAATACTTTAAAGGAAATAATACTCATTAACCGACTGGTTATAAATATATCAATAAATGCTTTGTAGTATAACTTCTCTTTCTTTCGTATCAAATCATTTATTTATCTTATATCTTAAAAAGTAAGCATTATAAAATAGTGCCTGACGGTTATTATATGCAATTTTGTAACAAGTAGGGTCACATAAAATATTGAATGTTACATTTTCTTTCCATCGTTTAAATAAATAACATGAATGCACATTCTATATTATATGTATTAATATTGAAATTAAATTATAAAAGCAATAAATGCTGTAACATCTTTGAAAATGTTGGAATCGTCCTTATTCGGTCTCAAATAGGAAAATTATGGGAGAAATACTTTCGATGTAACGGTAAATCACGTACATACATTTACTACTGTAACTCTAGTTCTATCTTCCGAATCTAAAAGGTTTCAGTTGGAAGTTATTTAAAACATTGTACTTTCGAATTTTTTATATTTTTGAAAATCATTTTGTTATTTTACTTCTTATGTTGTAAAGAAGAGTATTCAAATGAGCAAAACCTTTTCAGTCTCTTTACAATGTCACTTTTTCATCTTTTTACAAATGCTGGAATTCGGAAAATTCTTTTATTTTTATCGTATTTCAATATATTATAGTATAATATTTAGTACATATATTCTACTCTTAACATTCGATACAAGACGAAGCAAATAGGTGGTTAATAGTTATTTCATTAGAGGGATTACCGGTAGCGCGATAGTTTGTGGCGTACGCTTGTTGAAACCGAGATCTTGCGGTTATGCTAATTCCCAATTACGTCTCAACAGTTAATAATCTTAATTGACGATTTTAGACAGCTTCCTAGATGTTTTGTAATATAATATACACTATTTTGTAAATTATAATCTCACGGCGCCACTTCTCTAATATTTCAAGAGTTGCAACTACCAAATACTTCTCATTTTTAACCGACTTCGAAAAATGAGGAGGTTACTCAATTCGATCAGTATATTTTTTTTTTTCTTTTTTTTCTATGTATGTTCGCCGATTACGCCTAGCTGGGTGGACCGATTGGAACGAAACCCTTTGTATCTGGTAGGCTCTGACTCCCCATTGGTACCATTATCAACAAATTTTTCATTTTTTAATTGCAAAGTGTTGTTATTGCAAAAAAACCGGCAACTTTTGAAATAAACTTTTCTCGATTTTAGTGCGCTTTTAATATCTTATCACGGACATAATTCTGAACGATTTTGTTCATATACAAATTTCGCGGAAAGGTTTAGTTTTCGAGATATTAGCGAAAAAAGAATTGAAAAACGAATATCCATGTTGTCTTTTACTTAATTATGTTTATGGCATTTACGCAGACAAAAAAAAAGCCCGGAAGAACTGTTTCACAGTATCCTATACAATTCTCCCCATTCCACTAAAAAGCGTGAAATAAAATAATTTTAAGAAAAAAAATACACCGACTTCGAAATGCACTAAAAAGTATAAAATAATTTCTATTTCCTAATGAAGTAATTTCTATTTCATTCAATCACACAATTACGTAACAGATATGAATGAAATCTGTTTAGTCGTTGGGTAGTATATTAAATACATTTCAACCTTTTCGGAGGCGGCGCAAAATTAAAAGATTTTCTTGAACATGTCAACCTTTGGACAGCCGAACATAGGCAAAGCTTGTATAGCTATTTTTTTTTCTATACATATAACTCGACAGCACGCCGCGAAGTAGGTGTTAGTGCGTATAGAATGTAACTATGGTCTATCTAGCCCTTTGCGGAGGGGACGGTTCGAAGTGAACCGTACCGTGGGGCCGAACTCCTGCCGCGATGGTCATTAAAAATTGCCAGCGCATATTTCTGGTTAAACGCGGTTTTCGTTCATAACATTCCAAGACAAATTCTGGACATATTATATGTAACACGTCACTCAATAAGTCCCCGGTCTGACACATATATGGCGACACTGGTGACAGACCCACGTTATTCTCGAATAATACTAACCTTCAAACAGTACGTGTCAAAATTTCATGGTATTCTGACCAATAGTTTAGAAGTTACAGTCATTTTAGTATCCCTAGTTTCGTAATTTTGAAGACAATGCATAGAAAGGAATATCGTGTGTTGATTAAACACTGTTTTTTAATCGGAAAAAATACTGTTGAAGCCAAAAAGTGACTTGATAAGCATTATAGGGACTCTGCACCAGGGAAATCAACTATCATTGACTGGTATGCTGAATTTAAACGCGGTCATACAAGCACCGATGATGCTGAACGCTCTGGTTGCCCAAAATCAGCAATCGTTCCGAAAAACATAAAAAATGTCACGAAATAGTTTTAAAGGGCCATAAACTTAAGTTGTGTGAGATAGCTGATGCCTTGAAGATATCAGAAGGTAGTGTCTTCACAATTTTGCATGAAAATTTGGGCATATGCAAATTGCTTTCAAAGTGGGTGCCCCGTTTGCTGTTTCACGAAGGCAATGCGTCGTGTCACAATACGATGAACACGATGGTTCAATTGAATGAATTACGTTTTGAATTGTTTCCCCACACACCGTACTCCCCAGATTTGGACCCCAGCGACTACTGGCTCTTTGCAGATATGAAAAAAATGCTCCAGGGAAAGAAATTTGGCTCAAATGAAGAAGTGATTGCGGAAACTGAAGCTTATTTTGGGGGCAAAGACAAATCGTTTAATATAAAGGGAATTGAAAAGTTAGAGGTGCGTTGGAATCAATGTATCACACTGGAAGGAATGTATATTGATGATTAAAGTGGAATTTCTAAAAAAAAATTTGTTTTTCTTAGTTAGACCGGAGACTTATTGAGTGACGTGTTAGATATGTGCGGCACACTTTTGAACGATGTCATCTATACTCAGCCGACATTGTATCGAGTTACTTGCCGTATTGACTATCTGCGTGGGTAGATTAATATATGTACAAACATTGAATTGAACATTCGATATACAAACAATCGAAACAATGGAAGTTACGTTTCTATCACAAGGCACTGCGGTAATTTGACGATCCGCCATGCCGCGCCGTACTCTGTTAAATATTAGTTTTAATGCCGATGCACGTCGTCATCTGATTCTTTACATCTCGATATCCTGATTACGTATATACTGTTCCATACGGTTTAGAGCTAAAAAGAATGCACATGTATCTGATCGATTGTAACACTACTACAATAAATACAGGAGTACACAAACTAAAGGTCTAAGTAATTATAACTAATAATACGTATGGTGGAAAACATGTTACACTTACTGTTACGCCGTTAATCGTACAAATAGGCCAAAGCATATAATATATTCTTCCTAGTTCTGAAATATTGCTCGTATTATACAAATCGTTTGGCAGAAGGAATGTGAGTCCTATTGGTTATACAAACGCAAATCCCATATTTCTCGAATATAACTGTACAGATATGATTTATTTACTTTCGCCATTTGTCAGAACAGTCATATTCACAAATATACTGACAATGAGTCTCACAAAAAAACAGACCTTGATGCAGTTTCACAGAACTGAACAAACTCGACGAGTGTACCGTTACTAAATCTTCATATACACAGGAGATAAAATAATATATGAATAGTGAGAGCAGGAAATACATATAATAAAGTCGCGTTAACTGATCATCAAAATCTCTCAGTAAACGAACGCAGGTTATTCTCCCCCGTTCGTGAAATTGATTTTGAGGAACGAGCCGTCGACGAAAACAAAGAAATATCGTAGAGTGTTCCCTCAGAACCGAATACTTGTTTATAGTATAGAATATTTATTTATAAATAAATAATAATTTATAAATTTATGGTGTATAAAACGCAAAATATAGATACACATTCCTACGCTGTAGATACTTTGACCATAATCACTGCACAATGTTTTTTTGGTTCGTTTCTCAAAACCAATCACTTCTCATGGTAACTAATCACGCCAAAATCCGAACAGCAAGTTTTCTTATTTCCTATTTTTATATCTATTGGATTATTCAATCTCCTGTGTAATCTTCTTTTTTAACTGTGAGCTAGATTTTTGCAACTTCAGAAAAATTAGTAATTACAAATAATCTATATTTATGTTCACGTTATGTATTTTTTGTCAGTCAATCGTAGGATTTTGTACGGGTCGGATCGGAAATCTAAGAGTTCCGTTTATCGTAGAGTAGTGTGAATCATCCAATACAGGGTGGATTATAATATAAATCATAACACTATTCAAGTGAAGCCCTGCACTCTTCGAATAAACTAATACGAGCATCTAATCCAGGGTGGATTATAATACAGATCATAACACTATACGAGTGAGATCCTGCACTCCAGGAATAGACTTACGTGAACAATCCAACGCAATGTGGATTATAACACGAATCGTAACATTATTCAAATGATATTCTGCATTCCTCGAATAAATCACACTTCGATGTTCGAGTCTCACAACAATCAATCAAAGGAATCAATTTACAATCATAAACTACATTATATACATAAACCACTTACATTTTCACCGTTCAATCACGAACAAATATACAGGTCAAGGGTTTTTTATACCGCAAGGCATTTTCCTTTAAATCGTATCATTCGAGCCAATAAATTATTATTATTTGTCAGACGTAATTATTTCTAGTTCATTTTTTATTCACCCTCCGTCTCATTGTTAGGTAGGATTCATATTAGACTTACAAGGAAAGGCACGCAAGTGTCCCCCTCCGATTTTGACGAAACTTCGTAGATTTGTTAAACAGGCAAAAATAAGGGACACGTATTTTTTTTATCGGCTAAGACGCGGGTTTAAGGGGTGAAACGAGCCCTTAAAGTTTCGACCCCTTTTGGCTATCTCGAAAACCATACGAGATACATTAAAATTTTTAATAGAAAAGTTGTATGGTTTCTTGCGTATAATAACAAGATGTTAACGGATTTTGCAAAATACAATTTTTTTATAACAAAAAAATTTTTCATAACCTTATTTTACAATTTATTTAAATTTGTATAATGACAAAAAGTGTAGAGAATTTTATTACAAATCTATTGGTATATATACATATATACGATATTGCCTCCTACAATTCCTCAGATTTTTAATATAAACAGTACGCGTGCGTGCCCGCGACGCGCCGCACGATACTAAACCGGATCATATTGGACGATATTACACTACCAGTCAACGTCATTTTTAAGCGTAAATGAGAAACAATTATACTTGAGTTATACATAACTGTTAATTTTATTAAATTTGTATTACAAAACATTTATTGTTAAAGTACATAGGTATTCTATGTATGCAGGGTGTTCGGCTACTGGTGGGCATAATTTTAGGGGGTGGTAGCTGGGGTGATTCTGAACAACTTTTTCCTTTACCAAAATGCTGGTTAAAGCTTAGTTTTTGAATTATTAATGAAAAACACTGACCAATCAGAGCGCGAGAATAGCGCGCGCTCAGATGCGAGAGCGACGGGTGCAAGCGTGACGGTTGACCCTGGTCGTGAACAAACAAGGCGCGCGATATCGGTAACATAGTTACCATCATCGGTAATACGTCAGCCGGTAAGTAGTTATAAAATTCACAACTATTAATAAGTATAAATTTATTAACGAAACTAATTGTACGGATTAAGCGAAAATAAAGGTAAAGATCAAGCGCAGTTTCTTTAGGTAATTCAAAAAAATGATTATTTGTTTAACGACATAAAATGAAAGAATACTCGGACGCTTACCTCATGAGTGAATTTACGATGCGAGAATTCCTCATTAATTTTGAAGTACATCGTCGTATGACAAGAAACCTATTTACTCGCTAAAATCCACAAGAGCATATCGATACCCGCTCTATGGGATTGTCAAGTAAAAAGGGTGACTGTCATATTTGATGTTTTCCGTATAATAATAGTACAATTTTCGGAACCCACACTAAACAAACACACAATCACACAAGCACCACGATTGTCCAGTCCTTGGTATCGAAACGTTAAAAATATCCACCTTTTTTCCACATCAATTCGTTTACGAAAGTTCCTCACCATGTACACATGACACATTATGCGCGATGAGTAATTCAAAGAAAAGAATCAGTTATTGCAAGATGTATTATTGCGATCGCACAACACGTATCGATAATATTAAATTTACTATAATGTTTGAAATGTGCACCATTCTCTTCTAAGCGCACCCGTTCGATTATCGACAACCAACTGACGTTTTGTGCAGAATTTTAGAAACAAAGAACTTGCATTGGTATTGTCTTCCCACTATATCCCCCACCCCCCCTCAGGCTGATCATGTTACATTTCTCGACGAGCGAGCTTCTTAGGTTATTGTGGAATCTTTTTCTCGTTGAGAGGGGGTCACTGTTTCGCTTTTCCTTTGTTGATGTTTGTTCGTTCTGAGACTATTGTAAAACGTTCGGTCAAAATACGCATCTGTGCATATTCGTTAAAAGTAATTCGTGTCGTAAAGATAAATTTTTCGACGCATAAAAATAAATAAAGTAAATTTAATATTGTCGGTAATACGTGTTGTGCGATCGCAATAATACATCTTGCAATAACTGATTCTTTTCTTTGAATTACTCATCGCGCATAATGTGTCATGTGTACATGGTGAGGAACTTTCGTAAACGAATTGATGTGGAAAAAAGGTGGATATTTTTAACGTTTCGATACCAAGGACTGGACAATCGTGGTGCTTGTGTGATTGTGTGTTTGTTTAGTGTGGGTTCCGAAAATTGTACTATTATTATACGGAAAACATCAAATATGACAGTCACCCTTTTTACTTGACAATCCCATAGAGCGGGTATCGATATGCTCTTGTGGATTTTAGCGAGTAAATAGGTTTCTTGTCATACGACGATGTACTTCAAAATTAATGAGGAATTCTCGCATCGTAAATTCACTCATGAGGTAAGCGTCCGAGTATTCTTTCATTTTATGTCGTTAAACAAATAATCATTTTTTTGAATTACCTAAAGAAACTGCGCTTGATCTTTACCTTTATTTTCGCTTAATCCGTACAATTAGTTTCGTTAATAAATTTATACTTATTAATAGTTGTGAATTTTATAACTACTTACCGGCTGACGTATTACCGATGATGGTAACTATGTTACCGATATCGCGCGCCTTGTTTGTTCACGACTAGGGTCAACCGTCACGCTTGCACCCGTTTCTCTCGCATCTGAGCGCGCGCTATTCTCGCGCTCTGATTGGTCAGTGTTTTTCATTAATGATTCAAAAACTAAGCTTTAACCAGCATTTTGGTAAAGGAAAAAGTTGTTCAGAATCACCCCAGCTACCACCCCCTAAAATTATGCCCACCAGTAGCCGAACACCCTGTATGTCAATTTTATAGGTAACGAATAGTTTGAATAATTTAGGGAACATAATCGTGGCAATAATGGTATTCTTCGAAAAAATGTTTCAAACACAACGGTTTCCGACATTAAGTATATGTAATAATTGCTACGTCACCGCATATGTATATGGCATAGTGGTTCTCTATGTGATGCACAGCAAAATTCTACTGTATTTGGAAAATGAGGTGGTCTTGACGATAAAAAAAAAATACATGTCCCTTATTTTTGCCTGCTTAACAAACCTACGAAGTTTCATCAAAATCGGAGGGGGACACTTGTGTGCTTTTCCTTGTTAGTTATTTGCGAAAAACGAGTCGTTCAGTAGGTAAAAGCCGCTCTTTACCTTACGAGCGCTGTTAACGTCAGAGCTCAGTTCCAGAATCGTTACACAACTGTTTACTTGAAATTGTAAGAAGATTTTATTTCGATAGTAAAAATAGTGTGGCAAGCTGACATGAAATTCAGATTTGTTTAAGTTCTTTTGCTATAATTTGGTCTAGTTTCGATGAAAATAAACTAATTTTTATTTATACAAATTATTTATAGTATAAATAAAGTTTAACTAATGTAGGAAAGTTGCTTCTAAAATTTGACAATAATAGTTCATAATGAGGAAAAATAAGAGGTAGTAATTTGAAACAGATGAAACACTTCAATAGCTTTATTAAAAATTAATAATGTTAATAAAGATCCACTTAAATATTAAAATACATGTCATACATTTCCAATTTTTATTTTAGATTTCTTTAGACCATTATTTATACAAAGAATATTAATATTTATAAAATATTGAAATGTTCAAGCATTATGAAGATTAGAAGCAAAGTAAAATTTCTTTCATTTTTTTCCTTTCCAATGTTTAAATACTATAAAGTATTAGATGTATCTTCTTTCCTGAAACTTATTATGATTTTATTTTGGTTGTAGTTTTAAAATACTTTTTTATATTAATGTAATTATATCAATTTGTTAAAGTATTTGAATTGCTAAAGAAGATTGTCGGTTTATCGACAATCCGCAGATACAATAAAACTTTGAAATTTATATCCATACTGAGAAGATCACTTCCAATATTTTCTTCCACATCAAAGTTTTGAAACTTGTACTTCGAAAGCAATTTGTCAACTTATGTTTATACAGTCCTTGCTTGTCGTTACAACGTATAGAACGCGCCGCGAATTTATTGTAGAAACGTTGTACAATCCATATAGTCTATGAACTTTGATTAATCGATATTAAAGTTTGAAAGTCTACATTATAGACCTTCAAATAATTATAGGCACCTAATAATTCATGTATACATCAAACAATAGAGTTATCAGTGTTCAATTTCTGCTTAAATAAAGCTTCAGAAACAAAATGTAGAAACATAGTAATGTGAAAATTTTAAAATTTCTACATGTTACGGAATAGGAGATATTTCTAGATGATCAGATTCGGACATTGCATGTTCGTATTTCGCGCGCATACAATATTGCGTATCGCTAGACCAGAATAACATAGATTACAGTCATAATTTAATGCAAAATTGGTGTAACTTAATTTTCTGGCTAGTTGGTGTTTCCTTGTATTATTTTGTCAAACATAACAAAATATTAATTGTTACGATCTTAAAGTGGATAAAGAAAGTTGAAATGGAATGTTAAGTTTCTATTCAGCGATTGTTACCATATTCGTCACCGCTCACGTGAATTCATGTCTTTTCAAGATCTATTCCTGATTGCCACTAACGTGAATTCACGTCCTGCAATTAACAATAATAACAAGTGGTCTATTGCCTACTTATAAAGCAAGTACAGTGAAGGACAAAAGTATTTGTACATTTGAAATATAGAAATAAAAAGAACAATATTTTCTATGTTATTAAGTATATTTAAACATATACATATAGCTCTATACGAAATATTACAGTTACAGCAACAAATGACCCAAAATCGAAGGCAATGACATTATGTAGTAACCGTCAATGATTTGAAATTCACAAGACTGTAAGAAATCGCCGGGACAAAAGTATTCGTACATTATCATTTATGTCGATAAATGCAACAATTGCAATGGTATCAGGACATTCTGATCAATGCAACCATTACATTAAATGATGTTCTGTTAATGTAGTCAATAACAGTCGTCGCAAGTACACTTTATATTATATTTGGATAATATTTACAATATTAATAATATTTGCAATATGAGAAGAAAACACAATGAAACAACATTACAAGAAAGAAAAACTGCTATACGGTTATATGAAGAAGGTAAATCATATAGAAATATATCAAAAATAGTAAAAAGAAGTCGTTCGACTGTATAAAGTATTATAAACAAGAATAAAAAAGAAGGAATATTACGGAATAAAAAAAGAACCGATTGACCCCGAAAATTAACTACGAGAGAAAAGTGTAAACTCGTTCGAACTATTAAAAAAGAACCAGATGCCAGTGCATCTAAAATTGCATCACACCTTAAATAATATATGCCGAAAGAAATTCACCCTAAAACAGTACGAAGAGTGATCGATATCGGGCCGAATATAACAGTAAAGTTGCGAGGAAGAAACCACTCATAAGCACGTAAACAAAAAAAGGTTAGAATTTGCAGAACAATACATAAATGCTAGACACGACTTCTGGAAAACGCAGTACTTTCCGAAAAGTTAAAATTTCATATTTTTGTGTCGGACAGTAGTAAAAAAGTATGGCGGAAAGCTAATACTGAATTGGATTTCAAAAATATGTATACAAACGACGACAAAACCCAGAGATGGAAATGTGACGAATTGCTGCTTCCGAAGGTGTCAATTTAGTAATAATAGATAAAATAATGGATAAACATTTATATTTAAATATTTTGAAAGAAAATTTACAAAACAGTGCAGATGAATTAGAATTAATTAGATTTATGAATTAGATGAATTTTATTTTTAGCAAGGTTGTGACGCGAACATGCAGCCTATATGTATAGTATATCAGTGGTTGTTAATACCAATGCTCCACACAGGTTAGCAGCTTATGGGCGAAACTAGAAAAAAATGTGCCAAAACATGATATAATACTTGAAAGAAATATTAAAAAGAGGGTGGTGTAAGGTAGAACCAGATTTCGTTAAAAATTTTGGTGTTGTGAACAACTGATATATTGCGTGAAATGATTTTCCTGCTAAAATAATTGTAGCAATAATCAAATGTACGAATACTTTTGTCCCGGCGATTTCTTACAGTCTCGTGAATTTCAAGTCTTTTCAAGTTACTACATGATGTCATTGCCTTCGATTTTGGGTCATTTGTTGCTGTAACTGTAATGTTTCGTATAGAGCTATATATGTTTAAATATACTTAATAACATAGAACATATTGTTCTTTTTATTTTTATATTTCAAGCGTACGAATACTTTTGTCCTCCACTGTATATAAAATATAACCTTTTTATTTCAAACGACATATAATTGCAACATTTCTATTTCAAAACAAATTTTATCATTTTTATCCTTGCTCTAACGGTACAATTTTGTGGTAACCACTTTCGGAATTTCATTATTTTCATAAATACTCAATATTAGGAATGGAAAAAACTTGCTGATCACGTACATATATGTCAATTGTGCAAATAATAAGTAGTTTGAACTGCGCGAGCATTAGCTCATCATTGTAGCACAAGAGGTTAATCTTCCTTCTATTTTGTATAAAAGTGTATAATGTGATTCTATACATCTTTTTGTATAATAAGACAAGTACGAAATTTTCTACAGTTTGTTTTATTTCATCCCCCATTATCTAATAATAAAATTTTAGATTTTAGAATCTAGGCGTATTGTAGGCTGGTTCCTCAGCCATTTTACTATTTCTTATAGTTCTTATAGTGTTAAAGCTTTATTTACATTCCTCTTAGTTTTCAACATCTTGCCATGAAACCCTATTATTATTGTTGGAATTGCTAACTTTTTCGTACTGTTAAATAAAGAATAAACTCCGTATTTTGTTCAGGAAGTTCCGGCTGACCCTGTGTACAGTGGAGAACAAAAATATTTGAGAACTAGAGTAACCATGTTTGAATAAATCGATTTGCAGAGAATTAAAAAAAGTATTGACACACTAGTTCTGTTGTGATCATTGTACTGAAGGATTGAAACTTTCTTTCGCGAGTTTAAGGGTGCATTATTTACGGAAACGGGTCAAAAAATTAATACAATATCTAGATCTGAATTGACAAATGATTGCATTCTTCAGCGTTAATTGAAAAACTGTCATTAAGTAAATATTCTAGTGGTCAAACGATTACAGAAGCAGTTAAGATAACGGCAATCTCTTTATATTTAGATAATATAACATTACAACTAAATATGTTTATCCATTAGGGTGAAATTTCTACTTTTAGGTAAAATAATAAGAATTTACATTTATGAAGGAAAAAGTCCTAAATTAAATAAAACTTGAAGTTGCTCAGAATAACCTATGAAGGAAGAAGTATTAAATTCATTAAAGTCTGAAATTCATGGCATGTCCTAATCATTAATTATTGTTGTCTTAAATGTTAAATATGCTTAATTCAAATATTTAATAAAAAGAAGTAAGATCGAAGAATGAAAATATTTTGTTGAACGAAGATACTTTTCTTATAATGATTTTAATTAATTATAGTAGGTATTTTCTCCTGAATTAATGTTGATACATGAAGTTTTTAACTAGTAACTTGTAACCAAGTGCAAGCTTCAAAAGCTTTTTCTGCTGCACAAACTTTTTCTTGTGTACTCTTTTTTCCTTTTCCTTTTTCTTCAGCATTATGGACAATTTATGACTTTATAATATACAAAAAATGATTAAAACTATATTATGAAATTTTAGGTTATGTTGACATTGGGAAGAATTTAAGAAGAGACAGAATTATATTTTTGTATTGTTATTGGTAACATAAATGTATAAAATGCAGAATATACATACTTTAGTACAATAAATATTAACAATGTAATAAAGCCAGTAAGGCTGATACATTTAATAATTCGGTCCTGCGTGAAATCACTGGGTATTGTTGTATTATCACGTACTAGTGAAAAAACACACCCTGTTGAAAACGTAAGGGAAATAAAAGAAACACAAATTGAACTGGGATTAATTAAATATATTTATTTCCAAACACAAAGTATACAATTCGTAACACAATAACGACGATGAATAATATGAACAATAATATAATAAATATACGAACACTAACAAACAATTTTCAATAATATATATATTAAATAATACGAGATAATTGTGAAAATAAATAGTAATCGACAAAAGAAGGAACGCGAAATCTCAATCAATTAATTAACAAAAGAAAATTAACTTCGAAAATGATTTTAACAATAAATTCAATGAGACGAGCAAGGGCGCAAATATCGACCGAATTGCGAGGCGGCTATCGAACGAATGATAAGCGCGTATCGTTCCGTAGCGGCACGGACCCCGCCGAGTCACGTGGTCCTACCTCCACTACGGACGATATCGATCCGAAAACGATTCGAAATCCTGGTGGCTTTGCTCTTAGGTTAGCCTGTACGTCTCGGAAAATTACCGAAGTAATTTCCGTCCGTCGACCCTCACAACAGGAGATGCAAAGCATCATCCCTCACGGGGCTTCATGGAGGCCTCAGAGGGACGTCATAAACGCCCCCCCTAGCCACGGCTTGTCGACCACAGGGTCGCATAAAGCGTCCCCGCGCCGCAAAGAGATCGCCTACCAGTCCATAACATAACAATAAATTATAAACAATTAATAATTAACAATTTTGATGCCTCACATTTCCACTCGTTACCCCCTTGCATTCTTTACAAACGTCCTCATAACTCAAATTATTACATATATGTATAACACCAAATCGCGGCAAACTAAAATATGCCGATAATTATAAACTAAAATGAAATATTTCTCGTTCCTGCAATCAACACACCCCTTAATTTAAATATTTAAAGAAAATTAAGTACAATCAAAATTTATTTGAATTCTCTATTGTTTAATAAATTTAAAGCAATTTCACTACTTAAAAAATTATGTAACATTAATTAATTATAACTTAAGCAAAATTACACGTTCGTCTGTTTGAACGATTATGAAATGAATTTAAGAACGACAAATTTTAATTATGTAAGTATTGCTGATAACAATGTTACAACGGAGATAATTGAACAAAACAGAAGGGTCGAATATAAGAAATTGCAGTAAAAATGAGTGCATCTGTTGGTACTGCAATCCGATGTATCAATTGGTTCACGAACATTTAAAGGATATAGACAAGCAAAGCGAATTGATAAATAGGCTCCACTCAAGTTGTCTGATAATCAGCGAATTCTCATTCCCCCGTTGGTTGCTCATTTTTCCTGTATATTATGGAACATGAAAGACAGTTACACCACTTAACTTGTAACAACCCTGGAACCTAAGTTCAGTTTATTACAAGCGCTGAAAGGTAAAGAGCGGCTTTCACCCCTAAACGACTCGATTTCTACAAATTAAGATTGTGGGATTCGTGTGGTGCGCGGTTAAGGATTGAAATCCAAAGATCAATATCTTTCAACAATTAAATTTATTCAATAAGTAATGAAACTATCATCTACAATAACAACAAAATAAGAGAAATACATAAATTATAAATGATTAATTGGAATAAAGAAACTAAATAGAATAATAATAATAATGGAAATTATACATAAGATAGACAATGATAGAAATAATAGAATTTGCTAAATTAACACTAGACAAATGTGACATGAAACTCGCTATTTGATTTTTGACAAGATTGACTTCGCTTTTCGTAAGATTAATCAAATTTGATATTCGATTCCCGTATTTGACGCTATCGCTCTAAGTATAATTCGGTTTCTAGACATGAAATTGTATAAAGTTAATAATGCTAAACGCTCTGTAATCTACCGCCGCGAGGAATTCAACCTAAGTGAAATTCTCTAAACGCACCTAAATACGCTTTCGCAAAAATTAGACAGATTAAACTACTATCTAACGCGGTGTAGTCGACTACGGAAAAGACACTAAGTGAGAACAGTATTCTTTTATTAATTCAAGTTACCAAAAATTATCTGAATCTAATGAATTATTATGATTCGGGACAATTACTCTTGTGATTTGACTCGACAACTAATGTCCATGACCCTTTTTGTCAAAGCGCACACTGACACCCAAAACCAGATCGCTTAATTGGGGAGCCTGTTGTTCACTGGCTACTAAACGACCCAACGATCCAGAGTCAGATGAACAATATACGTCCAACAGGGTAGCAAATCAAACTTGACTCTAATTATGAAATCGTAATTGCTAGACTGCCCTCGCTGGCACGTCAGCAATTTGACTAAAATCAAGTACGAGTAGCTGTGGGCTTTTCGCTCGATGTCTTAATCTTTTCTGGCGCAAAGTATCGCACTCTCCTGACGGAGTTCCGGTTACAAGATCACTTAAACGGGGAGCCTGTTGTTCACTGGCTACTAAACGACCCAGCGACCAAGTACCCAAATGGCAAACACCCGCCTGACCAGTCAAGTATTAAGAATCTGTTGGTCCTTTAACAGCGAAAATTGTTCCTTATCAGAGAGTTGTAATTAGTTCGACTTCGAAGACTGTTCTGACCCGAGACGAGTTTCGCTCGCCCTTTTATACTCGCAGGTCCGCAGAATTCCTGGAATTTCTGTGACGTCAGAATATCTAAATTTCATATAATTTCGTTATTATACATTAATTATAAAATTGAACGGTTTAATTATATTTTAAATATCGCTCTCTAATTTCTGACTAACAGTTCGGTATTAAAATAATAGTGTGACGGTGTTTTAGCGAAAAATGTATTTTCTATCCTTTTCTAATTAGTTACTCACGAGTTCTACGAGTCAAATCTATTCCGATTTACAGTTTTCTTTTGTTGAAGGAGATAATTCTGGTTTCGATTATTAGTAATTTGGTATTAATTGGTTTTTCCTATATATATATATAAATTAATTTAGTTAATTCAATTAATTTAATATCTGATAATCGTCGTAGATAGAAATAAAAGACAGAGAATAGTATCGCTGTCCTTTTCTTGGATCAACGCTGGTCTCAAGGATTTCGGCGAGTATCGCGGCACATAAACACATTATAGCGTAACGGAAATTCTTATACAAACTGTTTATTAGAAAAATAAAATAAAATTATCTTGTTTTAATTATTCCAACTCAATATTCAATTATCGGTATGAAAATATTACCTATTCTAAATCAAAATCATAAGTTAATTAATATAAATGAAAATATATATATATATATATTGATTACCGACTGTCGAATTTGATAGATATGGTAATAGATACCTAATGTACTGTCGATAATTGGCAACTACGGTCGATAATTGACTATTCTAATCGATGGATAGAAGATTGTCGCGATGATGCCGGTAGAAAGAAAAAAGGTTTCCCCAGGGACGTTACAAACTTAATTGTCCCTTCCTTTTTAAAGCAATTGTTTTTTTAAATTTCCTTTAAGAATTTCCTCTTAAAGATAAAAATGTCTTCGAATATTTTGAACTTGGAGGAGGGCAAAACATTTAGAAACAAATACGACGAGGAATGATATAGATGTAGATATGTATAGATGAATAATGGATAGATCACAATTTATAGAAACTACAGATTAAATATAGCGTAGAAATAAATTCGATCGCTATAACTATTTGACATGTTCACTTATTCTTTACATTTTTATCAACAAATTTTAGATGAATACTAATATGTTTTGTCTTTAGAGCAGTGCTTGTAAGTATTCCACAAGAATTTTTGGCGCGCAGGTTCAAAAACGGCCATCAGGGACACCCATCTTTTGTTAAGAACGATCTAGTATAGTGATGAAAGGAAATAACCAGTTATTTCGCTAGATGTAGGGAGGTATTATTCTTCCGTACTGAAATATATCATTTGAGAACATATATCATTATTTTATTATGTTTTAAATACAAGAAAACTCATATATTTATTTCTTCAAATGAAATAAATGTTGAAGAATACAAATAAAAAATACTGTAAGTGTAATTTCAAAAAAAATTGTTTTAAATTTATAAAAGGGTGATTATACATATAAACATCCATATTATTACATATGAACGTAAATGTTACTGTGATTGTTTTATAGTTTTTAAAAGCAACAAATTTTGTGCAATTTGTCAACAAATAATATTTTGACAAATAAAAAATTGCTTTTCTAGCTTTCCTACTTACAGCATTATTAATTCCCATTCTACAACTGTATTTTAATACTAGTCTAATTATAAAATAAAATAATGTGTTATTGAAACAATATTTCAAATGCACAATTTCAGAAATGACCAGAAATAATGATTTCAGAAATGAATTTCGAATTATTGCCGAGTAATATCTTTATGTGTAATTACTCAGCAGCAATAAAAACAGCTACAGAAGCATGGAATTATTAAATAAGCATACAGATATATAAAAATATCGAATAAACATCCGTTTTTCATTCCCGTAACGTTCAGTTACGTTTATATAAGTTATTTGAGCATGTAGGTTTGTAAAAGGTATGAAACCTTTGTGGCATCGATTTAGCGGTCGCCACGTCCCTGCCTAATTTATTATATTTAGTCTAGCCTTAAGATTTTGGGTGCGAATGAGATGCGATAATGAGTTGTTTGTCTGACTGAGACCGAGTGAATGCTGCGTAGCGTTTGTAAGAGGATGTTTGGATCATCGAGTCGAGTGTCACGTTGGGTGTCCGAGTTCGAGGAATGCCTGAGAAATACGCGTGTATCGTTGAATGATTGGTTTAGAGTGAGAGCGATTCGGTTTGGAAGAGGAGAGAATGATTCCGGGTAGAATGCATCAAGGTGTGTGAGGGTGAGTGTTGTAAGCATGAAAGTTTTTAGTTCATCACTGCGAATCTTAGAGTTCGATCGTGGACTTCTTTTGTACAATAAAACGGAAAGTTAAAGGTGGAAAAGTAAAGTTATTATTTTTCCCTGTCGCGTCCTCATCCCATACCTTTAGCAATTTCTTATACACATACAGTGTTTATCATGCAATGAGGTGGAGCTATATATACTCTAAAAATTGATAGAAAATGGAATGTTAGAGATAGAAAATGGTTGTGAAGGAAGAAATTGAATGTTACAAGAAACCCTATCTTCCTATGACCTCAATTTTTCGTAAGTGCGATAGTGCACACAAATAATATGACTACATTCTTCCTTAAATAAAATCACATATTGATTCTTATTGATTCCTGTGAGCTTCCCAGGAAAATCAATAGTTTGTGAGATACTCTGAGTTTAAAGGTAAGATATTTTACACAAAAATCTTAAATATGCAACTACACTTCAAAAAATAGTACATTTCCTCCTTTTTCGTACTATCACACTTACGCAGAAATGGAGACTTTTCTATTCTCTACAATTTTTTCTTTTAAATAATATTCTTTTAATATCTCTAATAATATTCAAAGTATAATAAGATCCAATTGCATAATACGTCTTGTACATGAATTTAATTGAGAATGCTAACAATTGGGCAGTTTTGAATCTTATAACCAACGGAAAATTTTTACAGAACATCTTTACGCAATTTAAAAAAAATCCAAAATAATTATTTAACGAGGTAAGAATGAATTATAGAAAATATGAAGCAAACAATGATACTGTCCGTAAAACTTAAACATTGTATGAAGTGATGATCCATCAGTGAAGTAAGTTTATCGTAAATTAATGTCCAGAACATCTAAGAAACTGTAAAAGTTGTTGCAGGAAAGCAGCGACGACTAACTCGTCTACCAACTTTTACATCTGCATCAGTATTCAATAACAAGTTTTAGTCTACAGTTTTTAAAACAACCCGTGCATAAAATACTTTGGTATGCTTAAATAACATGAAGTTGAAATAATCGATAGGTATTAGTTTAAAATTTCAATAATATTGTTAAACGCAAACATTTCACAAAGACTACTAATTTCATACACTGATTATGGATCTAAAAGTCATTTCTTTCTATGTCCTTAACTTTTGAGAACTTTAGTGTTGAGGAAAAATAAGGTATTTAATTTTTTTAATTGTGTGCATTTTTAGAAATAAATTTTGTATTTGTATGTCTATATGGGAGTCAAATACTGAATTGGTATCACATATACGTTGAAAAAGTTGTTTTTATGTTACAGAGAAATATTACATGTTGGTAGGTTTAATCTTAAAAACTGTTCACAGAAGCATGATTGTATTTTTAGATGAAACTCAGACGTTTATTTAAAATAATGATACTCATAATTATTCCAGAAACAGTGTCAATACTATAAACATCATCCTTGTATCTTTACAACGATTCTACGTATCTTTCAAAGCGTTGATTAAGGTAATTTCTTATTTTTCATAAAACATGTTAAGAGATTTACTGAATAGTTGAGCTAACTGGGCTATTGATTTAAGTGGGACACCTTGTATACAACATTTGAGGAAGGAAGGGTGTACGGATGAGTCTACTTGACACGCCACGTTGAACTCTACCCCCGATGATTAAGGGTAGACCAACATCTTGTTTGTTAAAGGAAGTGTTGGAAGCTAAAGCGCAAAGCAATTTACTCAAGATAAATAGTCGTCCAACATCAAGACAAGAATTTTAGTTTTTAACCGACTTCGAAAAAGGAGGAGGTTACTCAATTCGATCAGTATATTTTTTTTTCTATGTATGCTCGCCGATTACGCCTAGCTGGGTGGACCGATCGGAACGAAACCTTTTGCATCTGGTAGGTTTTGACTCCCCATTGGTACCATTATCAAAAAATTTTTCATTTTTTAATTACAAAGTATTGTTATTGCAAAACAACCGGCAACTTTTTAAATAAACTTTTTTCGATTTTAGTGCGCTCTTAATATCTTATCACGGACATGATTCTGAACAATTTTGTTCATATACAAATTTCGCGGAAATCTTTAGTTTTTGAGATATTAGCGAAAAATTGTTGTTAACTTTTGAAATCAACTTCGAACGATTTTAATGTCCTTCGAATATGTTGTTAGGGCAGTGGTTCTGGACAACTTTTTCCTCTTGCATAATTGACAGAAAGCTTTTGTTTTCGAGATATTAGCGAAAATTGTTATTAACTTTTGAAACCAACTTCGAACGATTTTTATGTCCTTCTAATGCGTTATTAGTGGCATGATTCTGAACGAGTTTTTCCTTATGCATAATTGACAGAAAACTTTAGTTTTCGTGATATTAGCGAAAAACTATTGTTATTAATATTACTGGAACGTCCCGTGCTATGCACGGGAAAGACAAGAAAGGGCAATTACAATGCACTGTACCAAAACACTAACAAAGCTTTGCCGCTTTGACACGCGACTTATGCAGCAAGATGAGTTCACGTTGACGTTGGTGTATTATTCCCATTGCTTGGTACAGTCTCTGTATCGTTCTAAAAATGCATCAGTTTGATTTGTTAGAAAATTTGTTGCGCAGGATCGGCTATTATTTTACGGATACATTGACCCTTGCGCAGTCCTAAACCGTAAGAGATAGACATGCACAGTAAATTTTTGCAATGAAAGTTAACAAAGAACAAATGGATGAAGCACCCTCAATCATGATGTAATTAGTTTGTACTTGTCCCTGAAAGAGTGTCCCTTATTTTTTTTCTATGCATGTTCGCCGGTTTTTCCTAGGTGGGTGGTGCGATCGGAACAAAGCCTTTCGCATCTTGTAGAGTCTGACTCCCCAATGGTACCATTACCAAAAATTTTTTCATTTTTTAGTTGCAAAGGATTATTATTGCAAAAAAAAAATTGAAAAACGAATATCCATATTGTCTTTTACTTAATTATGTTCATGGCATTTACGCAAACAAAAAAAAGCCCGGAAGAACTGTCTCACAGTATCCTATACAATTCTCCCCATTCCACTAAAAAGCGTGAAATAAAATAATTTTAAGAAAAAAAATACACCGAATTCGAAATGCACTAAAAAGTATAAAATAATTTCTATTTCCTAATGAAGTAATTTCTATTTCATTCAATCATACAATTACGTAACAGATATGAATGAAACCTATTTATTCGTTGAGTAGTATATTAAATACATTTCAACCTTTTCGGAGGCGGCGCAAAATTAAAAATACCTGGTTTCAATAAAAAAAAAAAAATGTTTCCCCCAGGAACGTTACACATGTACCTTCGGTAACGTGTTTTGATTTCTCAGTTCCTTAAATGCGCAATTGCACTTATAGACCTCAATTTCAATAGTCCTCAATATCTTTTTTGTATACTTCTTCTTTAATGTATATCCATAATTAGAAAGCTATGGTTGTAAGATTTATGGACTTTGAAGGCCACGCAATCGTCCTATTCAACATTCATGATTATCATTTCAAAATATTCTTACATTTGGGCTAAAGTCTAGGTAAATAGTAGTTATTTATGTCACTCAGCAAAAAATAACATTGCCATAACAGCGCAGGAATGTAATGAATTTAAAAATTTTATTTTTTTTTTAAATCTAACCGAATATCAAAAGATTCTATTCTATGTAATCTTTTTCTTGGATAAAGTTCCGAAAAGTGGAAACTACCGGATGCACTGCAATTTTAAATAAAGCTCAATCACGATTAGGGAAAATGGATCCTAAAAGAATTTTTAACGATAAAGTCTCGTTTGCCCCTCAGCCCCTTCCAAGCCCCTTTTTGATAGCTTTTATTAAATATCTCCGAAAATATTGATTTTAGGGGAAAACGTTTCCAACAAAAAACGAAGCTTTTAAAAGGTTCTAAAAAAATATAACACATATTCTTTTTGTAAACCTACCATTTTGGCTATCGCGAAAAAAACACATGTTTTTTATTAAAATTTTGAAAAATTTGTACATATCTTTTGCTAAAAAAATTTGCCTAAAAAATAGGTATATGGAATGTGTGATATAGAAAATAAACACGCACACACACGGGCGGAGAGTGCAAAGACTCCTCCTCTCCCCCCCCCCCCCCCCCTTCTGCCCTACTAATAGAAGTGCCTGAGCAAAAGTCGATTGAATTGTTGCCGAGTTATTTTACATCGTAACATTCGATATAATCTGTTTACGTAAAGAATGCATATATTCGTCTTTGTAGAGCTTTTTATGTGTTTTTTTTTGTTTCAAATTTTTTTTCAAAATCAATATCTTCAAATATGTTTAATAAAAACTGTAAAAAACTTTAAAGGAGACTCAAGAGCAAACGAGATTTTATCGCCAAAAGTCACCAAAAATCCTTCTAGGGACTTACTTCTGTAATCAAGAGCAAACTTTGGTTATAATTTCATTGCGATCGGATGATTGCCCTTTCCGGAAATGTATTTTTTTTATTTTTTATAAGAAGTTTTGTAATGATCACTTTTACATGTTATTATATCGGTTCTGACATAGGAGGACTTGACCAGCGATATAAAAGCAATCTAATAAAGGGATCAAAAAGTAGGAGGTTCGAATTTTCACTTGCAGTTTTACTTCATCGAAATCAAATTTTGGCGATCATTAACACAGTTAGCGAATATTGTAACTTGGTTAACGCACAAGCGAATAATTAATCATGAAGTTTATCGCGAGTCACCGACAAAAATATGAGAAAATATTATTCCTCATTACTCATCGGTGGCTCGCGATAAACTTCATTTTTCAATAGCCTACAAAGGAAATAATCTAACGGTATTAAATCTGACAAGCAGGCTACTACCACATTCAACCTAGCGATTGAAGAACATTCTGCTTAATACTTGCCGTGTTTCCCGAGAATTATCTGCAGATCAACTGTCACGTCAATATCACATTTTTAACCTGTTAACCGGAAATTAACTTTTGTTCAACTCGTTTCACAATAGTGATTTTTTTCGAAGTGAGCATTTATATCATCACGCCTAAAGTACCAGAAGAAAATCGTCTTGTGCTTATTGAATATTTATTTTGACAAAATTTGTGACACTTTAGAATATACAATAAATCAAATATTTCCGATATATGAAGAATTAATTAAAGTGTAAACATATTTTTGTATTAACATGATTGTGCATCTTTTATTTTAAACACCGAATAATAAATGCAATGTGTGAGCATGATTCTATACGATTTTGTACATCAATTGAACATCGATGCCTTTGTTTTTTGAGCGAGCGCGAATATAGTAATCGTTCGAGTTGGTTGCGAGGACTGTTGTTATAAATATTAGGTTGGGGAATAAGTTCGTGGCGTTTTGACATTTTCTTTTTTTTACAGCGATCTTTTGCAATTTGCAAAAAATTATAATATTTATTCGATAGAGCTCTTTCTGCTCTACAAAACTGTGTTAATCGTTTTTTTCAGCAGATTCATTCGTCATTACTATTGAGGCTCTAAAATGGAATTGAGCATTTACATACAATTACAACACATACATATTTACATATTTACATATTTACATACAATACATTTACACACAAATGTAACGTAGCTTTTAAGTTACCAGACAATGTGACGGTTGGGCAACTGGGAGCTGTATATAATTTGTACAAAAGTTGATCAATTTTCCAGTAATCTCGATTGTATTAGCACTTATAAACGAATTTTTTTTAAATACTTATAAGCAAAATATTCTTTACGATTTGTGGACTTTTGGATTTTTCGTATTTTTGTTGCTTGTGCGTGCGTGTGTGCAAATTTGTCAATTTTCGTGTACTTTTCACTACTGTTTTATCGTGTTCTTTAATAAAGGCTTAGTTTTGAAAGATACTAATCCTACAGATATAAGTTTAACACCACGTACAGCGGTATCGTTTACCACTTTTAAATTTCTTGCAATTTTCAAACCTTTTTGATATGAAATATCACTTTTCCATAAGAAAGAGCCTTTTTCTAAGAAACCTGTAGGTATATTGTAGCTGTTAAGCCATTTTTTGGGTTCAGTAGAAATGAAGCTATCAATATTCATATTTACATAATTTTGTACGTTTTTCAGAAGTATTACACGTTTCTTTACTGAATCCGTATTATCATTTTTTAGAGTCTTAATCATTCTCCTTTTTGTGTTCAATGGTATTATTTCATCGAAAAAGAATAATGCCACGTTCTCAGATGCAAGATACCATAAATGATTAGAAAATTTTCGTATTCCTATTCTAGCAATATTATTATCAATTGTAGAATACAAGTATAGATTTTGTAGGAATTTTAGATCTTGTAATGGCGCTCTTACGGAAATTAGTGCATTAATCCAGGCTTGAACGTATAAATTTGCTAAAAGAATACATATATCACTTATCCCTATAATTTCGTTACTATCCAATAACAATTCTTGTCGGAATAAATAAATTTTTAGTGCGTAAATTGCTTTAGCCATCCACCTAGCATTATGAAACGCTCCAGGAACATGAAAAGTATTTCCTCGTGGAAGAGATCCACCAAGAAAAATTATCATCAACTCCAAAAGTTCTTTGTAATTATCTCTCCGCTGCTTTTGCCGTAAATGGTACAAGCAAAAATTTATTTTTTCTTCTACTTCCTGGAGCTTTCCATAAACATAAGAAATCTTGTATACCTGTTTTAAAATTTGATAAATTAATCTTAGGCCAAGCTTTTTGAAATTTTTTAAAAAGCGGTATTTCTTACCTGATCAAGGGATCAGGTAAAACTCGGTAATATTCACCACTGCCGGGAATCTTTTTGTATATCTATCATGCAGAACACCTACTATACATTTTTTTAATACCGAAATATTTGTTTCATTTTACATAACATCTGTAATGGCTGACTGAATAGGAGATTAGTTTTCATATTCGAGATAACCGCTTCAGCAACTACAGAATGAAAGTCATACTAACATTTGCGGTAACATTCAGTAATTTTTAGTATATTTTTGAAAATCATACACCAACACTAAAATTATATATATAAAAAATTATATTTTCATTATAAAATATTCACTGATACTTTTAAAATAAAAGGCCACTAACATATTCGACGCTAACCTGAAATCGTGCAAATTTTCAAAACTTCAACTCGATTGCGGGACGGGTTCCTGTTATCCAAACATGCTGAACTTTGACATTATCATTTTTTCATCAAGTGTCAAAATTTTAGGGGGTGAGACCAAAAAAAATCGGAAGTCGAAAAATAAGGCCACCCTAATGATCACTCATGTGTTGCGCATCATATTTTTAAAAATTTGCATGATGAAAACTGACGACATGCACATTGGAGTTGTCTGCCTGCCACATACCGAAATATTGTGTCGTACCCGGTTAACAGCTTGAATTAACATTATATTAAAAATGGTATATTTTCCGAAGATTTAATAATTGCTTGAATAGAACAATGGAATAGGTAAATATTAACAAAAATGAACCTAGCCCTAATGACTTTTCCTTGCAATGTGTTCCGAGTTACTCGGAATATAATTAGCTTAAAATTTATGGGTATTCTTTCAAACCCAAAAACGCTTCATTCTTACAGCTTTGAACGGATCTGTAAGACCACATGAACGTCTCCACAACTTGACGTTCTTAACTATTGTCAATAGCCTTCTAACAGGCCAGAAAAGCACATCTTTCTAACGCCAATATATCTTTCCTTAAAGAAGTTTATTTCCATGGTGCTAAACTGTGCACCCTTGCTGTGTGCAGTGTTTACGAAAATCCTTGCATACTCGGCGGACCAGGCACTCTGACTCGGTCATTCAGCAGTCTCGCAATGTGTCCCATTACTTAGTTCTTTTGAAGGACCCAAATCACTTTACTGTTTGGGTCACCTTATTAACGAAACGTTATTTACAACCCTGGAGTGAAGCCTAGAATCTTACAATCTCATTCGCTGAACCATCTCACCAATCACTGTTTTTTACAAATAACAATCTGTCCTGATTGGTCCTTTTGGTAACGCCTTCACGTCCTCAACTTCCTCCAGTGCTTTCTTTTCTGGGTTGTTAGAGGCGACTAGTCAGTCTTAGATTAGCTTCGTTGAAACAAACTTACTTTTGACAGTCTTACATTAACTTTGTCACTTTCAACGACAACAACATACAACAATCATTACAACTAGTGGGATGATGATCTACATCCTTCATTGATCTGGGCACACCAGTGTGGAGGACTCTGAACCACTCTATAAATTCTACTCTACAATAATAATTCTACATATAATTCCACTACCGTAACAAGTTGTGGAAACGCCATGGGTCGACGAAGATTTACAACCTTCGAAAACGACTATAAATAGTTAATATTTGACCCAACGCGCGAACACAATGTATTATTAAAGACATGTTCTTGAGCAATTTTTCCAACGTAATCGTCACTCATTGTTCATTAAAAAGTTATTAACCACAAAAGATTGGTACGTAATCTGACAACGAAAAACTTAACGATAGCTGAAATACTGTTCTAACCTAACTCAACTTATTTTATAATATAATGAGAAATGAATGTCGAAGAATGCAACCAATGGATTACAAAGCATGATAGGTTGGGTTAGGTTGGATTAGATTAATATTTTTAGTTTACATAAATATTTTTTCAAATATTTTTTGTTAACAATTTTGTAATAGATTAAGTTATAGAGTTAAGTTATACAACGATTAAGTTATACGGAACAGTTACTTAAGACGTCTTCGGCAATATATGTCAAGGAAGAAGTAATCGGTGCTTGGTTCCCTTTTGGCAATATGTGTTATACGATTAGAAACAGGACAAAACGAAGGAGTATATACAAACATTTTAATTTGATAAGAACTTTTTGAGCAAAGAGCGATTAAAAATTTACTTTAATTACAAGACATATGTAAGCAGCTTCATTCGCTTACCAAATAGTAGTTAGGTAGAATAACCATATTCAGAAAAATTTTTTGTGTGATTTAGATAAAACACGTTCTAAAAATAGGAAAGTATACAAATTTGGAGTTTATAATAATCATAATAAATTTTCTACAATCATTTACTTCGGAAATATCTGGAAATAAACAAAACTAACAAAGTAGCCAGTACAAACTACATCAAAAGCCACGATACTTTGCATAAAGATATGTACAGTATTGATTCGTAACAAGCAACAGTTTTGTGATTCGTAACAAGCAAATTTCTATCCCCTCTTCTTCGTTTGAAGTCGGCCGCGGAGTGAAAGATCCGAGAAAGAGTGAGAGGTCCGCGAAACCGAAGAAGTCATAAATTTTCACGGTCGACCGAACAGTTTAGTGGAAAGAGGACAGAACATATATATTGTTTTCTCACTCTGATGCATAGCGATTCTGTCCTCCATTCATCTAATTCTACATTGATTCGTAATAAGCCACTCGCTCGGGTTTGGGCAGTTGCTTGTTACGAATCCGGTATATTATTTCATTCACGAAATTTTACTACTATTAAAAAGAGAAAGCATGCTATGTTCTGTCCTTGTCTAAAGAATAACATCACTGCTCGACCGATTACTTTATAGTTTACCGCTACCGTCGTCGCGCTCGGGAACAAAGGCAAGCCGAAAATATGCCTGATTCGTAATAAGCAACTCGCCAGACCCGAGCGAGTTGCTTATTACGAATCAATACTGCATAAACTACTCACGGCGGTCCGCGCGCCGAACCACTTGAACCCTGTTGTAAATTCCTTAATCGCGACAAAGGCTTCGGTTCGCGGCCGAACAAATAATGCTTATTTTTTTATGTAAATTAACCGAGAGGTAATGATTTGTTAATAATAATTCACAAGACTTTAATAAAGAATGAAATTGATTAATTTTAGCAACATTGGACAAATATCGTCGAAATATAATGCATACATATTGGGCTTTAAACTTTTAATATATACAAATATTTGTAGCAGTAGTAATCTTTCATTCAAATTAAGGTTTCAATTTAAATTGCATTTAGAACCATCACTATAAACAAAAAGAAAATATTTAACAAAATTTTCGGCATTAACATCGTCTGAAATGAGAGAATTATTATGTATACAAATTTGTAACGTCCCTGCGTCTAGGCTCAGGTATTTTGCAGCACTTATGAAGCAAAGAGCGGCTTTTGCCTATTAAGCGACTCGTTTTTACTATAACTAATTCTAAAAGAATGTGGGATCGTGGTGGCGTGTGGTTAAAGAGTGAAATCTATAGGTTAATACCTTTCATTAATTAGGTTTATTCAAGTAACGATGAAAAAGAGAGTTATAATTAACAATTTCTATAGGGAATATAAAATGTATATATGACTAAATTCCATAAGCAAATTGGAGTATAATAGACTTGTTGTCGCAAATCGCAGAACGGTAGCTAACTACTTCAATTACGCGGTTTTATAATGATATACGCAACGCAAAAATATAACGCAATTTTACAATGGATCTAGATCCTAATAAAACTGACAGAACAATATTTGGTTAATTACAAAAACTCTAAAATTTGTATTAGACGTGGAACAGTTACTCCTTGTTTGACTCTAAACTAATTAGTTTCATCGCCCTTTTTGTCGGAGCACAAATCGGCACCCAAAACCTGATCGCTTAATTGGGGAGCCTGCGTTAGCTGGCTACTAGAACTACCCAACGATGCAAGAATCAATTGACCGACGTGTGACCAACAGGGTTGCAAATAAAAATGACTTGACTTTATTTATTTATTAGAGTTACCGAAATGCCACCCAAAAGACACGGGCTTCAGAGACCAAGCCGCTCAATAATGGGGAGCCTGCGTTAGCTGGCTACTAAACTACCCAGAGCGAACTCCGAGAATCTGACGGCGAGTTAGTAACTCAGAAAAATAAGAAATATGTATGAGTGACTGGAGAGCTCTTGTTTGATGTCTTAGTCCTTTCTGGGGTTGAGCATAGCACTCTCCTTACGGAGTTTCAGATGCAAGACCGTTTGAACGGGGAGCTTGCGTTAGCTGGCTACTAGAACTACCTAACGATCGAGTATCCAAATGGCTGATACCCGCTGACCAGTCAAAACTAAGAATCTTGTAGGCTCTTACCAGTTAAAACTGCTCCAGTTCGTCGCTTCCTAAGAGGTCCGGCACGTAGTACTTCAAAGATTGTTCTGCTCTCGCAGCCTCTGCTGCACGCCCTTTTATACCCAGAGAATCATGGGTTTTGCCCGCTCAAAAAGTAGTTATTATTCTATTACGCTTTATTTAGTAGCAAACATATATTAATTTGATTAATAAAAATACGCTTTGATTTATTATTAATTAGTTTTTCACAAGTTTTCCCGTTAAATCGCATTTTTAATAATTTTTAGATACGCAAATTATAAGTGTTTCAATAGAAGAAATAATTAATCGCAAACAATACATAAAATAATAGCTAAAAATATAACGCAATTTATAATGAGTGAATAATTAATAATATATATAATATAAACATTTAAATAATAATTTATAATAATTCTGTTTCGAAGTATATCTCCTGTCTCTTTCTAACTAACGCGCGCGCCATCGATCGGTGATCTACTCTAAACAATGTTGCACGCGTGAGCTATCCCATACCATTACCGCGCGAATTTTTATGGTGCAGTCGGTAATTTGCGGTTGGTAATAGAATAAAAAAAGATTTACGGATTAGCATGTTTCTTTACTTATCCACAGGATTTAATGTGATGTTCCCGGGGACGTTACAAATTCGTCGGTTACGTACTTCACACGTATTATTTACGAAATATCAAAATTATATCAGGGAAAACCGTTAAAACCATAACAGTTAGAATATTATTTCGGTACCCATAAACGTTTCAACAACCGAAACCGATATCATAATTGTGTACAATCCCAGAGTCTGACCGTAAAATGTACAACATGTTGTTGACCATGCAAAATCAAATTACTGGTTTTTGTAACATCGTAGTCTGCTTCTCTTCAAAAACAAACAATTTACTAGCATAAAGAAATGTATGATTCAAGAGAATGAATTATATTTATGAAATTTTGTCATTCATATGCTCCATTTTGGGACAGACGCCTAATTGTTTTAAAGGTATTAATAAATAAAGGTAGTTACAGTTTAAATTCTGAAATATTCGCTAACAATCATAGAGTATTAGCAGTACGGTTAAAGGCCTTAGTGTAGATCAGAAGGTTTACGGTTCAAATACTAGTCACTTATTCCTTTTTTCACTTAAATGTTTAATTATGTTGTTGGTTTTTACGCAGTTTTATTATACAATTAATAGTGTGTAACAATACGTCTTTATTTTACGGCGTCTTCTCTCGCATTGCCGCCAAAATGCGCGTCTTTGCAATTCGCGGTGCATTGACAAATGAATGCCGATTTTGTTAATTCGTGACATCTCTCGACATATCACGATACTCTAACACATGTTATCATTAAATTCCCGAAGTATAATTATAAAAGTTGCAAACAATCACGCTATAATTGCTGTTATTATTAGCAATTTATTAATTATGGTGTATTTATTATAATATACAAATTATTATGTCTTTATTACCTGTATTAATTACATCTTTATTATTTATTGTGTAAATTAATACCGTATATTATAATATAACATATTTATACGTACATACTGTATACATTCCGCTTATAACATTTAATGATTTTTAGTAATTTTGAATTCAATTTATCTAACCGCATTAAAATATATAATAAATAATAAAAATGCAGTATAATTAATAAACACTAATAGTAACAGCAGTTGTAGCATATTTCTTTGCAACTTTAATAATGATACTTTACCATAATTAAATGAGACGTTTATTTTGATAGTGAACCAAATTTATTATTGCGAGATATTTAAAGGTTTACATTTCAATAAGTTTAAATATATTGATATGTACTAACGTACAAATTTTGTGTATTTTGTCGGGTTCGATAATGTATGTTTATTATCCAATAGTGTTTAAAATATTGGCTAAGAAAATAAAGGTTTTATTATATTTAAGTAGACGTGCCTCACTTTTAAAATTAATGAATTGTTGCAATCGTTAATTAAACGGATAATATTTCAGTTGTTCAGTTATTCTTCCTTTTTAATTTTTTTTAGTCATTTTGCTCCGAATTGCCTTTATATTCAGATTCTGACATCAAGGTTCTTTTTTTATTACCAAGTCTCATGGGACTTCTTTCTATGAATGTAATAAATGTAATAAAATTTTCTGGAAATAAGGACTTTATTGGAGTGGCGTTATTATCCAGAAAAGTATTCTCATTTTGCGTGTGTATGCTGAAACAAGTTAACTTGGTTGAGCAATTGTTAAAAACTAAATTAGAACTTACTAGCAAGCTGATAATAGAAATCAGCAATAATACTAGACAGACCTAGAGCACATTCTTACTCATACTAAGGTTTCCGTTACCATCAATATTATATAATTTATAGTTTTCCAAAGTATTGTTAATATTATTAAAATCTATTGGTATTAAATTGTACAGTAATATATTTGTATAAAAATAATTTTAATCTAAAATACACTTGTACCACTTTCAGAATAAACATTTTTCCAGTATCATTAATCACCAAAACTTCCATCGTCCAAATATTATGCAATTTGAATTATTTTGATCATAGATTGCTTACAAATAAAAAGATCATATTAAGTTTTATATATTATCATCATTACCTATAGTTTCTCCAAAAATGGACTTGCTTCACTTTCATAATAAACGACTGAAATGTTCTCTGTAAGATGATAAAGTTTCATAAATGAGTGACTTGTAAAGTTTTTCTCGTCAGTTTAAACAACAATGATGATCTTTGGGACTTCAAATCAATTCATATAGGAAAGAAATTATTAATAACATATGCTAATACCCTTTCTAGCGTACAATTTTTATTCTCTTTTTTTTCTCATTTTAGGAGATATTTCATGTGCTAACTTCTAGTAATCTGTGCTGTACGGAATATGTGTATTTTGAGTATGCTGTCAACATTAATTTTATTTCCTGAATGTTTCTGCCCTTATCTGTTTCGAGACTGACATAATTTGTGAATCATAAAGTACCTTGCATTGTTGAATTGAAATATGATAAACAGTAGCGCATCACGCTTATTTGTTTCTTCATGCTAACATTCCAGAATACTGTTGTAATTATCATTTACATAATTTTTCATGTATTGTAAAATCATTTAATTTTGATTAAAATTTAATTTACTCAAATTTCATTTTTTGCGATGTACTATCTGGTCTCACTCATTTAAAATAACTGTTCTTAAAGGATTAAAGTTGAACACTTTTGGAGCTTTGCCTTATAGATTATGACAATGAGGTTCTTGAAATTTTAAGACCCTTCATTCTACGGGTGTTGGAATTCAACGAGTTCACTTTCAATTTTCTTAGAATTTCAAACAGTTGTAAATTTTAATAATACTAAAATGTTTCAAAGAATGTACTCGAAGTAGTAAAATTCTTTAAAATAGTTAAAAAGTCTGATTACATTGTCTCATTACATTACAATTAAAATGAAACAATTATCCTTTAAATTAATACATAAATATATGAAATTTGATCTAAACGCAACAATTAGATAATATTTTGTAACGTTGTCGCTCTGTGCTTGCCGTATTGCTAGGCAACGCAGCGATGTACGCGACTCGCGGGCACCCTAGTGCCGGACGCTTCAGCGTGCTAGGGTCGACACGAGGGGGCCGATCGCGGAAGGAAGGGGACTGGTCGGTGGTAAAGAATAACGCTGGGTTAGATGTAACTATAATTTATTCCTCGTGTCCGCCGGGGCCTCAGGTGGCGTGCTCTGGCCTTCCACGGTCTTAGTCTTCTACAAGATAATCATACAGGGTTATGGTCGACTTTACAATATGGCGGCGGTGGCGGCGCGGTATCTTACATACTAGTTTACAGATTACGGTCGGGGGAACGTCCGGCACTGCTTTCGCGGTACGGTCGGAGAACATCCCACGCGGCGTTCGCGGTACGATCCAGGAACGTCTTCGCAATGTTCTCGGTACTTATAACTTCGGTCGGTACTTAGCTCTATTCGCGCCCGAGAGGAGGAGGAGGACAGGAAAGAAATCAACACCAGGTAAAGGGCCACTTCTAGCCTGCCTTTCTCTTATTAACGTTACCGAGATTATTTCCATGAGCTGGCTTCCCTGTGGTCTGGCATACCCCACGACGAGGACTATCCGTCGACGCGGTGCATACCCACGGCTTACCTTCCTCGGAGCTATCCACAGGGTATAGAAGCCGGTTGACCGTTCGCTCGGGACCCTTCCTGCCGCGGAGCGAGGGCTATCCATCGTTCCACGGTCGGTGTGGGGCCGCCGAGGGTTGGCGTAGCCAGCCCCGGTGCGAAGACTATCCGTCGCACCGACACCGGCCTCCAGCTCGCTCAGCCCGGGGCTATCCGTAGACTGGGAAGCTTTAGGGCCTTGGAGAGGTTCTGTCGGGGCCGCAGCCCCGAGCCAACTCCTTGATCGATCGATCGATCGGTACCTAAGTTTTCTCGGGTCTCAGTAGGGGGGACCACCTCGCGGTGCGCGGTTGACGGTGCGCGACGACGTGACGTATTCGTCACAATTTCACTACGGTGTATTAATTAGTATCAATTGATTTTCATAGAATCATCACGTAATTATTATTACACGGAAATTGATGATGAAATTTTTTTGTTGCGAAACATAATGGAAACGTTGTTCATTCTTTATTAATTTTAGGTTTCATTACTGAAACAGAAATAATAAAAATTTGCAAACCTAACTGTTTCCACGTATATCATACATAAAATTCCTATTACTCCATGATGATAAAATACAAAATGCACTGTATTTTTTACCTCAAAAAGATAAAACATCGTATTACTACTTCTGTATTTATGTGAACATTAAATTAAAACATCATTTAAATACATTTACGGAGATTATATTAATAATCTATTACATTTTGAAATGTAGAATTCTATTTAAATAATCAAGTTCACTGTTTGATTATATGTATTTATTGCCCCCTGTATTTTTATCAGAAAGTACTACACATATCATGTGTTGTTCTTCTACGCTTATAAAATTTGTATTGTTGTTCAAGAAAAAGCTGCTTTGCAATTGTTTTATGAAAATCAAACCCCCCTCTTTAATAAAAGAAAATGAGGGTGAAGCTATTCGTAAATTATTATATTAACAGAGATAAACAGTTTACCTGAAAAACAGAGGCAAAAAATGGTAAATCACTCTCTTGTGTGAACCCAGCAAAAATGGTTACAATGGTGTCACATCAAGTGTCGACATGCAAGTTTATTTGACTCTCCAAGGTATGCCTGACCTGAGTTAGTTGTCCTCCGATACATAATTTTAAAATAGTGGTAGGGAAATCAATTGAGTAGTTGAAATTTCTTGAAGTTTAGGAATTTAAAAACTCTATAAATTCTATATTTTAAATATTTTGAAATCCTCAAAGTTTTAACAATCCAAATTATTAAATTCCATACTCTTTGTTCCCACATACTACATTTCCGAATGTCTGAGGTTTTATCTTTCAAAATTTAAAAATCTCTGAGTTTAGTCATTTTAAAAATCCAAGAGATTTAGTTGCGGAAGGAATCAGATATCGTAAACCAAAAGTTAAAAAACTTGAGATATTTTTGAAGTCTTTGAAAAGTCTAAATTTTCATAGGTATACACATATCAAGTTATGCACTATCGACCACAGTTTAATTTTAGTTTATGAAAGTTTTATCCATTTTCTAGTAAATTTGGTGCAATAGTTCAATCCGTTTATGTCGAATATCTTGCATATCGTCTATCTTGAATTTTTTCGGAAATAACGGAGAAAATTTAGGTTCTACGACGTTGTATAACTAAATTGATAGCAGAGTTGCGGCTTTTCGATGTTTATAGTCTAGAAGTACATAGAGAGGACAGTCTTCAACGCAAGCAAACGTTGAATTTTATTGGGATTAGGTCATTTTTATGGATGAAGGCACTTTTTAGAAACAAATTTTCGTAACTTGAGTTTGAGTTCCATTACCGATGGATCAAAAGATCAAAGGAACTTGCATGCAAAGGACCAGAACATATGATAGAAGCTCATGAATGAGATTGCTTCTTTAAGAGTTATTTCAGTGTGCAAATAACTCCCAAAATTGATGTGAAACATTCGTCTTAAATTGCAATTTCTAATTATTTTTCAGAGAAAGAAATTTGTAAAAGTAAAATCTATGGTACCTAAGTTTTGTGGGGGAAATAATGCTGTTGACGATTTTATATGCATATTTATATTTATATATATATTTAATAAACGTAATTTGAATTTTAAAGTTTAATGCTTACAAACGACACACTCCACGGACATCTTTCACACACCGGTTCATTCCCTTTTTTCTTTTCCACTTCAGCCAACCCAAAAAATATCTCTCACCAATTTCACTCACTCTACACTCTTACCAACCTCATTCATACACCAGTCGTACCAACCTATTGTAAAAACCAACCTCACAAGTTTCCAATGTTTTTAAATACATAATTTGTTTGTAGAACGCGCGTAATCAATGTACGTTCTCATTAGTCAGTGTTTTTTTTTTTTTGCTAATAACTCGAAAACGAAGCCTCAGCCAGTATTTTGGCAAATGAAAAAGTTATTCAGAATCGTCCCATCTACCTATTTCTTTTTTTTTTTTTTTAGTACAGGATTTGCGTGGCATCGACTTTGAGGTCAGTAAAGATGACTGGGCCCTGTTTCCTACATCATGTTTTGACTGTATTCTGTAGTACGTATTGATGCCTTTCAGGTGCTTTAGAGTATTTTCTATGTACTCCTTTTTAAGTTAAGGCTTTATTGTTTAACCACGTAGGATGGACTTTTCTCGTAAAACATTTGCAAAGGACGCAAAGGAATGTTTGGAGAACACATAGAATAAAATTTATTCATATTGGTTTCTTTACACAAACAAACATAATATTTCAATCTGTCAAGTTATAAAATGTACAAGTTTCCAAACATAAGAAAATTTTTAGAAAATGGAAACATAGCTTTTGGACTTTACAATAATTTTGAAAATTTTACCACAGGCGTCCGGGAGATTCTTCCGTCCATTCCCTGAAAGGCGACCGGTGGATAAGCGCCGTTCTCTCCATTCCAGGGTGGCCAGGTTATAGCCCCCGTATTCTCCCGTGCTGACCGAGGCGTCCGAAAGCTATGTAGGCTTCGTACTCTCCTTGACTCTATAGGGCGACTGTGGTAATTACCTCGTTCTCTCCTAAAAGAGCTCAACAGGAATTTGCCGCGATCGCGGCTCCGATGCCGATATATATGTATATTAACGCGTTGCTAAAGCCCGCAAACAATCAACAAAGTGGCGTTGCTACACGCGGTTCACTCTCGCGGCTGCTGGGACGTTCCGCGGCTCCGCGATCAGCAAAACCGCTAGCTCGCTACCGGCGTTCGCGTATGTCCAATACGATTTCCAACGCCAGTCGCTCCGTTTCGTGGAGCGGCCTTCTGGATCGTTCCATGTCGTAGAGAACGATCGGTGTTGTTACAACTAGAACATTTGGGAAAGATGTAAAAAATTCATAGTATGTATATGTTATATTTGGAACTCAAACATTTTTAAATTCTCAAATTTCTATATTTTCAAATCCGCAAATTTACATTTTTAATTATTCAAATTATTAAATAACTAAATATTCAAATTCTCAAGTTGCCGCAGCTCGAAAATCCCTAAAAGTTAAATTTTCAAATCTTTTAACAACAAATTCCTAAATTCCAAATTCATAAATTTTTCACTTTTTAATTTTCTCAGTTCCCAAATTACTAAATTTCTAAATCCCTAAATTCTCAAATTTTCAAATTCTCCGATTCGAAGGTTTCACAAAATCCGCAAAGTATATAAAACTTGTATGTCGCAATATTTCTAAGTGTCCAAATTTCTAAATTTCCAGCTTCTTAAATGTACAAATTAATAAATGTTCAACTGATATTTTCAAACTCTTAAAATTCCCATATTCCCATATTTTCAAATTCTGAACTTGTTGAATTTGAATGTTTAAAAATTCATAAACTCAAAGAATTTGCAAATTTGCAGATTTACGAGTTCAAAAATGTTGAAATTTCTAAATTTCTAAATTTCTAAACTTCTATATTTGAAAATTACAAAATTACAAAATTTTTAAAACTGCAAATTTCTAAATATCTAAACTTCATAGTTATCAAATTTCTACGTTGTTAAATTTAAATGTCCTGAGAACTTTAAATCTCTGTAAGTTATTAATACTATATTGTGCGCATACTGTTTATACCATTATCCGTGAGCTCTTTGATGAGCACTTGCATCCAGTAAGAGCAGAGGATTTGCGTCATGAATAAACTAATTACTCTTTATAAATAAATAAAACTATAATGTATGCTTATCATAATTTTTATCAATAATTGGACAATATTAAGACAATAACGTGTATGTTAAGGTTATGACGTAGATGGGATTGTTAAATAACGAAACAAACAGTTTAAAAATACTGAACTAATATATTAAAAGAAATGTGTGTAACAGACTTTGTACCAGGTATGTCCTGCCTATACCGATTCGCTTGTCGAACTGAACGAAAAACGGTCAAGCTGTCCAAAAAAGGTCAGCAATAAGACACGACTGCATAGATGACCCTGGGTTTTTCCCGGCATGATTTATAACCCTAGTCAACGGTCAGAACTTTACCTTATTTGGGCATGAATTTTTCGCTTACTTTAACACTCTCCCTAAAATTCTAGGCCCAAAAAAAAATTTACAATGTTACGCTATAATATTTCCCTTACTTATAAGTCCTAATTTCTTTACAAAGTGTATAAATCGTGGTTTACATAGCGCTTTTGTAAATATATCAGCTAACTGCTCATCAGTCTTAACATACTGTACATCAATTTCGGTTTTATTATACAGATCGCGTATAAAATGATATTTAACATCAATATGTTTACTCCTTTGATGAAACTCGGGATTTTTGATTAACTTGATCGCACTCATATTATCTACCGATAAGGTATACTCTACATTAATTTCACAATCACAGAACAATTTCTTTAACCAAACAATCTCTTTAACGGCTGATGCTGCACTAACAAATTCAGCTTCTGTTGTTGATAACGATACACACTGTTGCCTTTTACTTTGCCATGAAATTGCTGCATGTGCGTATTGACACACTATACCTGATGTCGATTTACGCGTCTCTTTATCTCCCGCATAATCTGCGTCACTATATGCCTTAAAATTACCGCCTTTAGTATAAAATAATCCTAATTCTACAGTCCCCTTAAGATACCTTATAATCCGCTTAACAAATAACCAATGCGCTTCACTTGGTTTTTCTAACGCTCTTGAAACAATATTTACAGCATAACTTATATCTGGTCGACTAAATACCTGAAGATACATAAGACTACCTACGGTCTCCCTATAAGGTGCTTTACAATTGTCCCCTTTTAAACTACCTGCATCCCAACCTACCTCTATGGGAGTACAGACACTATTAGCCTCGCTTAAATTGAATTTTTTCAGAATGCTTCGAACATATTTAGCCTGGTGTATAAAAATAGACCCATCCTTCAATCTAATAATTTCTCCGCCTAAGCAATTTGTTACATCTTTTGTACTAGTTATTTTAAATTCTTTAGCTAACTGAGTAAAAAATTGATCTATTAAGTAATCATGTGAAGCTGCTAAAAGTCCATCATCGACATAAATAACTAAAAATATTTTCCGATCATCTTCTTTATAAGTATAAAAACAAGGATCAGCTAAACTTTGACAAAATCCGAATCTTTTTACAAAATTAGAAAAGTGTTCAGTCCAACACCTTGGAGCTTGTTTTAACCCGTAAAGACTTTTTAACAGCTTACAGACCCGCACTGTCCCATCATTAAATCCTTCCGGTTGCATCATATAGATATCCTCTTTTAAATCACCGTATAAAAATGCCGTTTTTATATCAAATTGTCCAAGATATAAACTATACTGAGCTGCAACGCTCAACAGAAATCTAACTGTATCAAAACGAGCAACAGGACTAAATGTCTCTTTATAATCTAATCCTTCCTCTTGTGAATAACCTTTAATAACTAATCGCGCTTTGAAACGTATTCTACCATCTGCATTAAATTTCTTAACGTAAACCCATCTACATCCAATAACCTTTTGTTTCTCCGGTTTGTCTACAAGTACCCACGTTTTATTTTCATGCAACGAATTAATTTCTTCTTGCATAGCTTCTACCCAATGATCTCTTTCACTAGAATTAATTGCATCAACATAATTTTCAGGCAACGCTTCTGCCATATATGTAATCGGACATCCATAAAAGTCAGTACGCCTAATACCTCGTCTATCGCGTAGTTTTTTTACATTTTCATTGTTAATGTCTAAAGGTTGCAAAGTTTCAGTTGATTCGCTTTCATCTTCTCTATTTTCATCTGCACTTTCATTATTATATTCAATTGAATTACTAGCCTCATTATCTACTTTTGAATTAATAATCGTTACTTCATTGGAACATACCCTTTCTGATTTAAACACAACATCACGACTTAGAATAACATCTCTTAGTCCCGGAACAAAAATACGATAACCTTTGCAATTTTCAATATACCCAACAAGAAACCCTTTCACCGCTTTCTTATCTAATTTTCTCCGTTTTTCCACCGGTATATAAACAAAACACTCGGTTCCAAAGACTTTTAAATTATCAATTTTTGTGCCTTTCCCATACCACAACTCGTAAGGAGTTTTATTCCCGATTTTTGTCGGACCTGTTCTATTAATTACAAATACAGCGGTATTCATTGCTTCCGCCTACAAAGACAAAGAAATTCCTGACTTAGCATAAATCATTGATCTCGCTGCTTCGACTACAATACGATTTTCGCGCTCCGCAATACCATTTTGCTCCGGTGTGTAGGGAACATTTATTGTATGTTTTATCCCTTTGCTACTCAAAAAACTATTGACCCCTCTATTTTCAAATTCTTTACCACCATCTGTGTGAAACTCTTTAATATTTTCATCAAAAAGATTTTCTATCTCATTACAGAATATTTTTAACTTATCAATGACCTCTGATTTATGACGAATAAAATAAATTGTCCTAAATCTCGAAAAATCATCCTTAAACATCAGAAAATACAATTTTCTACCTAGCGACTCTTGTTCCATAGGCCCACACACATCAGCATATATAATTTCTCGAGGTTTTTTAGCGCGTTTCAAATTTTCACGAAAACTTAACCTGTGTTGCTTTCCATAAGCACAGCCTTCATAAATATCATCCATATCTGACGTATCTATATTTATACCCACGTTTTGCAAAAAACTTTTCACGTGCCTTTTATTTTGATGACATAAACGTTCATGCCATAACTGTAATGAACTCGATTTTTCCGACTTTAAATTTTTATCGACCTTCTCAGATATGTTACATTTTTTCGGCAATACACGTATAACCCGCAAATTAATTTTATATAAATTACCTCTATCACAACCCGTCGCTACAACTATTCTATCACGCGTGAATAAACATTTCTTTTCGCAATCAGTAATCGAAAAATTAACCCCTTTTTTCGCAACTATTTTAACAGAGAATAAATTTTGCTTAATGTCCGGTACAAACAATACATCATGCATTACTCCTTCAATCCACTCACCATTCACATACGTTTCAATGTCTATTTTACCTTTTCCATGCGCAGAGATGTTTTCACCGTTACCTATTTTTACGCTTAAGGGTACCTCGAATTCCTCAAAATCACAAAATAACTCCCGTTGATGAGTCATATGGTCCGTCGCTCCTGAATCGATTAACCAAGAAACATTGTCCTCTTCAGTATTGCAGCCTCCATAAAACGCCTGCTTTGCTGTTGAATTGCGCCGTCCTTGATATGAATTGTTGCCCTGCGTACTGGATCTCTCCCTGACATTTTCTCTTCTTTTAAAACAATTCCTGCTTAGATGGTTTTTTGAACCACATGTAAAGCAGCCAACACAATCTTGCTTCTTGTGACCTTTCTTTCCGCAAATATAACAGACGATATCTGCATTCTTATTCACAAATTTATTTTCGTTGGACCTAAGTGGTTTATTTTCAAATTTTGTTTTTGTCACCAACGCAACAACCTTCTCTTCTTCAGCAGATTCTTCCTCTGTTCTCATTTCCTCAGACATCAATCTCGCTGTTAGATTTTCAAGATTTTTCTTCCGTTCTTCAACAGAGTCCCACGCACTATGAAAATGATTGAGCCTTTTCGGCAACGTACTTAAAATCCGTGTAACGAGCATTGAATCTGGCACCTCACTCCCGAGATTCTTCATTTTCGACGCCAACTGCTCCACTTTTGATAAATTGTGTGCAACATTTTCACTTTCATCCCATTTGAAGTTGAAAAACTGTTTTTGCACCAAGGACAGATTTTCCTCCGATTTCATATCGTACACGGCGTTCAGTTTTTTCCACATTTCCCTTGCAGTTGCACAACTTAACAGCAAGTCCAACGGTTTTTTCTCCACTGTTGTGACGATTAATTTCCTTGCAGCCCTGTCTGCCTTCAAAAAATTCTTGAGTTTCACTTCATAATTTGCTGAACCTAACTCTGGATGGACTAGTGTCCCTTCGCACACATCAATCATATTATCGTCCTCCTCCAACAATGTACGTATAATAAAACGCCATTGCTGCCAGTTATCCTTATCACGCAGCTTCTCTATTTTAAGACCTGCAGCTTCCATTTTTCCACACACACACTTTAAACTTTAAGAACTGTCACTTATTTAAACAACTTTGCCACTTATTTATACTGGGCCCATAACCTGTTAAGGTTATGCCGTAGATGGGATTGTTAAATAACGAAACAAACAGTTTAAAAATACTGAACTAATATATTAAAAGAAATGTGTGTAACAGACTTTGTACCAGGTATGTCCTGCCTATACCGATTCGCTTGTCGAACTGAACGAAAAACGGTCAAGCTGTCCAAAAAAGGTCAGCAATAAGACACGACTGCATAGATGACCCTGGGTTTTTCCCGGCATGATTTATAACCCTAGTCAACGGTCAGAACTTTACCTTATTTGGGCATGAATTTTTCGCTTACTTTAACAGCGTACATTTAGCTTTAACAGACTGAAATCCTCAAATTAGCAGAAATCAAATCATGAAATGTCACTTTTTAACCTGTTTCTTTCTCTAAGTACGGTCAGAATGAGTAACGGGACTAGTGACGCTGAAAAATCACGGAAAAAGCGTTTGGACGCAAACGTGGCCGAGGGTTCGGCTTGAATTTAATGGAGTGTACTGGCACTTGCTCTGCTCGCCGCTATTTTATGCCATTCTTTACACGAGGATACTACGGCGTCCCATATTTTTTCGAGCATAAAGTATTCGAGGACGCGTTTTGACTTAGTTAAACAACGTAACCTAGAACACTGAAATCTAAAATTTCAGAATATCATGCAACATTTTTTACTAGTTATAGCAAACTGTTGCGACCTTGTTATAAGCTTATGTTGAAAACCGTCTAGTTCTAAGTGTCTTTTCGCAAAAGCTTGCGCAAGTCGGTTTTTGCAGATTCTCCACTCGTTCAAGCTAATCCAAATTTCTCTGTACTACCCATTAGCTTTCTTTGAGCTAGGAGATTTTGCTGACATTTTTTGCTCATCTTTTTTTCTGAGAAAAATGTGTTAGTCGTCCTTGTTTAGGGCTGGCAGCATAGGGGACTTTTTGCCGATTCGCGCGTGACGCTCCGAATAATTTGAAGTGGTCTTTATATCCATCGTCGTCCTTCTCGTACGAATTAAAAGCGTGTGGACGAATTAGACATTTACTTCATTTTACTTTCCGCTTTAGGACGTTTGTTATTACGTACATAACAGTGTTTAATTAGGTATAAACATGAATTTTATCGAAACTACATATATGTGAGACACACTGTATATCAATTAATTTACCTGTAACATGGGGATTGACCGAATAACAAATAAAATCGTACATTACATAATTCTTTGTGGAAAAATAAGAATGTATATAATAATATTTGTTAATTTTCGACTAGATTTTTGAGAAAATTTTGAAGTTTAAAGATCCGCTGTGTTTCTTTACTGTTACGGCAATTCTTCTCTTAAGCGACTTAAATACATATTATACTTATAAATAATATTTACACAGCACATACTTGATATTTCAAGCATAGTTAGACTCTGCTTAATGCTATTCTGATTGTATATGTATTATTATAAAAGAAGAGAAATAAATATATATAAGTTTAATGTAAGTTTATTATAAGTATTGGAACGGTTTAATAATGGTGTTCGGTATAACACGTAGTATTTCACAATTAATTTTCAAACGTCTTTTCGCCTCGGCGTCTCGCAAGCTTCTCCCGAGGGCACGCGTGCAAGATCGCACGCGTCCAAAAAACAAAAGCTAACGATTTGTCGAACATTCGAAATGTCTAATGTTCGACGCCTCGAATCGTCGAAAAATTCCATCGCAAAATACATTGTATATCAACGTCATCACGAAATACATTCCCTACGTATATTGTAAATCTTAAGTTAACATAAAATCCATACTTTTTTCACGTAAAATATTTCGATGAAATCAGAGCCTGAAAGGCGGACCCAAATTGTTAAACTAGTTAAGAAAATAAGGTTGGACATGGATAAATGTCCAAAATATTGGATATTGACAAATTATTTCGAGTTACAAACTGGTGAAAGTCTTTCCAACGACGATCTTACAGAATTAATACATAGAATAACCAGCGCATGAGGATGACGAAATTAACATTTTTGAAGATCAGGAGTAGATGTAACTTCCAGAAAATGTTATAAAAAAAAGTTTACTCACTAGAACAGAAATTATGAATCAGTAAATATAAAATGATTTAAATTTTTATAGAACTTTAAAGGTAAGACGAAGTGTCATTAATTTATATTTTGCTAGCACCAACTACTTGCTGAACGAAATAGGAAAAGATAAAGGTCGTTTGATATGACTTTTTCACGAAAAATCAGGAAATGTCAAATGAGGAAGATGCTTCCTCATAAATGTTCCTCATTGTAACCGCTCGTACGAGGTTACTCGCGTCGCGAACTGATCGCACGGATTTTTTAACTCCGTGCCACGAGGTCGTAAATCTCGTGACTCGTTTGGCTACGATCCTTTGCGACGCGCTGCTCTGCGGAATTAACTTTCGAGCAGTGATTCAAAATGAGTCCGAACGATTGACTCCGGAAAATGGTTAAGTCCGTAACGTTGACTTATTGAAAATGATGTTCTCTTCGAATGTGCGAGATGTTCTGTGCGAATGTTAGGTATGTTCGGTTCGAATGATAGATAGGTTCTGTCGTACGATGCGTTCTGTCCTTAGCTCTCGATCATGCGAGCTAAGGAGCCCTGGCGAAAGTTTTGGAAACACGCTGATTGGTCATCATTCGATTTTTGATTTTCCAATCATCGTGTCCCTTGACTTTCTCCCACCTTTCCGTTACGCCCTTGGCGCGTTTCTTTAGGAGGGTGGGACGGTACCAGAGCGTACGTGAGAAATCTGCAAGTCCGGCAACGCCGGGGTTTTTCCTCTGGGTCTCAGGCCCGATGACCGTAAAGTACCGTAACGAATGTACCGTCGAAATGACCCTTCAGAATTACCGGATTTATGACAGGAATTGGCTATCGAGGACGAAACGAAACTAAAAATTTAACGCTATTGTACGAAAAAAGGTAAATGAGTATTGCAGGAAGTAAGGAAAAAGTCTTTCTCAAAAATAGCCTTTGTCGCGGACCTATCATAAACTCTCCAAGCAGAATTCTCACGTACCGTGTTCCAACGGTTGGAACACTCATATTCCTTCATGAATGTTTTATCATGAATGTTTTATTTATTAACAACAATCGATATATGAAATAAATGAGTCCTTAATTAATTTAATAAAAAAGTGTAAACAATAAATGTTACAAAATAAAGCAAAAAAATTTAATAAATTTTCTTATTCACTGCTTTGTTTAACTTATCCGCATTATTATCGTGTTAAAATGACTATGTTTAACGCTGTTTTACTTAGCGCTGGAACTTATTGAAATGTATTCCTTACAAATTTTACTATACCTGAAATATCTTTTAAGTATGAAGGTGCTTGACAATCGAGTTAAATGAAATATTGTGAAAAAGGTAAAAAAGTATATTGGTTTAGGTGTTGAATTATTTGAAAAAATAAGAAAGAAAGTTCATCCAGGTATTGCATTTTGAACGTTAAAAGAATGTAGATATATCGATAGACTGACACGTAAAAAGTTCGTATATAAACGAGATAATTCATAAGAATGATGTTTTTGTCGATGAAAGCAAGTTCAATTTATTTTCTCCAGATACGCGAAAAATGGTGTTGCGTAAGCGAAATCAAAAGCTTAATTTTAGAAATGTGAATCTAACAATTAAATGTGCAGGTGGAAGTGTTGTGGTGTGGGGATATATTTCCTTAAAAGAAGTTGAACTGATTTTTATAAATGGAATTATGAATAACTATATAGACTTGGATATTTTAAACCAAAATCTGAAAGTATAACTGTAATGAACAGTGAGCACACTTATTGTTAGTTCAGGAATGTCTATTATACGTATAATTGATTATGTGTGTTACGATGACCGGATTTAAACTTAATTAAAAACTTATGGAATTATCAAGACAGGAAGAAATATTATAGCTAACACGCTTAACAGATTACGATATATGTATAACACTGTACAACAGCCAAATGCTTTTGTAATCGTCACTATGAAATTCTTATAGTTTTCTGCGAGCTGAATATGAATCTGAAATTTATTTTCCTTTAGGATCCACAGTTTTTGAGAAAATTAATGTTAAAAAAAGTTGCAAATTTTTAACTTTGGAAAATTTGTGTGCTTTTACCATAGCAGCTATTCAGTGGCTTTTCACACGAAAAAAATCTATGAACTTTCCCGAATAAAATTATATAAATTATTATTACATTGTATTTTTAAATATATTTAAATATTCAAAGTAAAACTGACACCAAAAACACACCAATTTTTGCTGATATTTTTCAGATTATTTGAAAAACTATGGGTCCAGCGAAATCTAACCATCGTGCGTGACAGAACAAACATTTCTGCTGCAAGAAGTGTCAAGCGAAATTACAAAATCACTTTCGTTTACATTTTATAATGGAAATAGTTCGGCAAAACACGTGTCGCTGCCAGTGGCACTCAATGTTGGTGTGGCAACATGGATCGGGAAAAATATTAACAAACATTACGTTCCAAGATCTATTATTTGAAATGTAATCGCTTAATATTTTTGAATATTTAATGTTTATTTTAAAATTTAATATTTGTTCCAAAAATTTATATGAAAAAGCTTTTATAAATATAGCCCCATTATTTTTAAAACAGAAATGAAGTTGTTCTATTTCGTAACATGTTTGCTGTTATCTTGAGATCGGATCGATGAATTTCTTATCTAGAACAATTATCTGAAAATGATTTGAAATATAAGGAACTACTAGATGCGAACAAAATTAAAACATGATAGTGAGAAAAAAAATATGTACAAAAAAGTGTACTCTAAACTTTAAACCAAAGAAAAAACATAATCAAAGTTATCTAAATTAATTGATTGAAGAAAAGAGAATATTTATAAGAATGGAGCTAAACTTAATGGAAATTAAAATAATCGAATTGTAACAATTTAATTTACTCTGAAAAGTACGCGATGTGATAAATGAAAATTTAAGGATCGATCGCATTGCTCGTGTAATTCTTGCTTGGAATAGCACTGCAGTGTTTCTATTTTTAATACGAAAACACGCAAAAACTTTTGCCTTATCCATGTTTCTGAATTTTGCGCAGCTTTCTGATGTTGTAATGCAGTCGTATATATTTTAAATCCTTCCAAGCTACTTGCTTTAAATGTAAGAGAACTGCACCAAAAATACATAATGAAGTTGTGATATTTTCCTACTCATTTATAAATTATCCCCGTTTATTCAAAATGAAGAACGTAATGCTAAAAATTTCTCGACGAACATCAAAGTAAGCAATGATATATTCGGTAGGTTCTGGATTTGTATGTTAGCGCCAACGTATTTTTGAGGGTCGTTGGGGGCAATTAGCCTGTGCTATTTTGCCTTCGAACGATTTATGATAGGGATAGCCTGCGTGAGGTCTAAGCGAAAGGTCGTTTATGAGAGTCTAAGTGTGGCGATAGATGATGGCTATTGACTTGGAGTCGTATGGTCATCAGATGTCGTAGGATTGTTTGCTTTGTTAGCTTCTGAGATTGTAGAAAAGGACAGATAGTTTGTTATTGCAATGCTAAGTCGAATAGGGCCGTTGTTCCTGGAGGATCTGGCCACGTAGTGGGGAGGCAGGGATGCCTTTGGTAAGAGGACTGAGTTTGACCTCTCGGCACTTACCCCAGCACCTTAATTGGGAACGCATCTCTTTTGACAAAGTTTCTAACATGTATGTACTTAGAGTTAAATAAATAAAAAATGTGGAGTGGCGAAATATAAATTAATCACAGTTTCTTGTATGGTGGTGTTCGACTTATTTTAAAGCATTCAGTTTTCACTTTTAATTACATGTATTATTATTAAAAAGTAATATATTGTACCAAGATATACAACATCTTATATTGAAAATATAACATATTGAAACATTAAAACAGACATATCTGTTCTCTTCTATTGGTTAGCGTTATAAAATGTATTAATTTTTGTTTGAATATAATAATTTGGCCACGCACTGCAAGTTGTATGTCGAAACATCATAAAAGGAAAGAACTAAAAAATATAAATAAAATAATTTTTAGAAAAAAAATACGCCGACTTCGAAATGCACTAAAAAGTATAAAATAATTTCTATTTCCTAATGAAGTAATTTCTATTTCATTCAATCATACAATTACGTAACAGATATGAATGAAACCTATTTACTCGTTAGGTATTATATTAAATACATTTCAACCTTTTCGGAGGCGGCGCAAAATTAAAAGATTATTTTGAATATGTTATTTAATCTTTAATCGTGATATGCTTGTCGCGGCTCGCTGACTTCTGGGCGTTTCGTTATCCGCAGTTTGGTTCCCCGGTGTGCAGGGTTCCCCTTCCCCGAGGATTTCGGCGCCAGGGATGGGCCATAGCATTCGTCTTCATGGCCAGGTCCTAGGGCCCTCTTCGGGTGGTGGCTGGGGGTGACTTGTTCTCAGGCCTGGCATTCCTCGGCGTTGGTTGGCGGTTGCCCTCGCGGAGGCTGATGGGCGGCTCGGCGACCGGTCAGCAGGCGGCTCTGTTCTTCTGTGGCTCCATCCCGCGCCTCCATCGCTCGGATTGAGGTTTTCCCGCGACCAGGAACAACGGACTCCTTCTCTTCACGACGGCCGCCGCACGCAAAGGAGTCTGAGAGGAAGGGACGCGCGCAAAAAAAAAAAAGAAAAGGATGAAGTAACATCCGTCCATACACCGTGTGGCGAGGGGTTTGGCAGGGCGGAGGAGTGAGGCCGGCGGGCCTAGTGGCGACTCGTAACGAGGCACGAAAATATGCCTCGTTACAACACGAATTCATTTGCAACGACATAGAATAAATTAATGCAATCTACATTTATACACATTTGTTATAGAACGTTTTAGTAACAATTCACGCTTAGTATGAACAATAACAAGAAGAAGATTATACATTATATTAAAACCGCACTTTCGTTGCTTTAACTTGAAATCAATAAACATTATTATCTACGATGCTTTTCGACGTTTCCGTGTTGTCATTCAAAAATGATTTTCACGCAGAAAATCATATCAATAATAATAAAAGTGAACGACGTTTTTGATTGATGTTAACGAGTAAAATGCATTCAGTTTCTAAAATTAAATGCTTGATCGATTCATCACACTTTTATTACGTTCGGCGAGATAGATGAAAAGATTGAATATCTTTTTTTTAAATGCTATTCTTGTTATTTTATTATTCACGATCTATAAAAACATCTGTTGCACCATAACAAAAGGTTCATAAAGTTGGGGAACGCTGTTCGCTTTTCCAGGAAGTTTGAATGTCCTACAACTACTATTCGTAGTTGCAAGGTATACGACCAACAGTTAAAAACAAAATTTTTAGTTCACATTACATGTTCGAATTTCAAACGTTTTAACACAGATGTTGAGTGTTATAAAAAAATTACATTTTCTTTCTCCGACTAACTTGTTAATTATTGTTTGATGTAAAACATGTGTATAAAGGTGGAACTTAAAATTAAATTAAAAATATTGCTTGGACACCTTAACATTTGTTTTCTACACCGAGATGCAAACCAAAAACCGAGATATTAAAAGTGCACTAAAATCGAGAAAAGTTTATTTCAAAAGTTGCCGGTTGTTTTGCAATAACAACACTTTGCAATTAAAAAATGAAAAATTTGTTGATAATGGTACCAATGGGGAGTCAGAACCTACCAGATGCAAAAGGTTTCGTTCCGATCGGTCCATCCAGCTAGGCGTAATCGGCGGGCACACATAGAAAAAAAAAAAAAAAAAAATATATATATACTGATCGAATTGAGTAACCTCCTCCTTTTTCGAAGTCGGTTAAAAAATCCATTATAGATGAGCCTTCTATAAAATATTCTAAAAGACCTCATTATACATAAATATTCTATCAAATTTAAAACATAAGTGTAATTTAAGTAAATATACCGGTTATACTGACTGTGCCAGCTTTCACCATCTCTATGATTGTTGTTCATTTCACATCGGTTAACAGATCTTCATATGTACTATTCTATTGTTTCTTATACATGTATCGTGATATATGAAATTATATCGAATTTTTATATAATGAAGGATTACTTTTATTTTTAAAGGCCGATCAATTTTTTATTGTACACTCCAAGAATACATGATAACCAAAATTATTATATTACATTCACAAATTAAAGTATTCATATATATAGAATTATGTAAGCTATGCTGCTAACTTTATAAAGTTACTTTATATAGTAACTATAAAGTTACTTTAAGAAAGTTACTTTATATAGTAACTTTATAAACTTATAAAATTTGGAATTTTCGTACGAGTATAGTAATTTTGTAACCCATTGTATTATAATTTATTCAAAGATATTTTAGTAGTTATTGGTTGCCGAATTTCGTACATTATAACTAAAAAATTTAAGGTAACCTTCATATTTTGATAGAAAAGCAAAATCTAATAACAAAAATGTGATTATTACATCGCCTATAACTCTTGATATCATACAATTTTTTGTACGAGGTATTCTTTCATACAACGAACAAAATGAAAGATTACAATACAAAGAATACAATTATTTAGATGATATGAATAAATAAATTATCCTGTATATAAAATCCTATTATATCTAAATCTAATTGTAAGATGAAGCATTTTGATCTATCCAATCCAAAAACAGGCTAACATAGTACCGCTCATTTATGTTCACCTTTAAATTACCACTCAAATTTTGATTGATTACCATAATTTCTTGATTGAAATTTTGATTGATTGCTATTATACATATGCATATACAATACCTATCTACAGAGGTAATAACAGGCGAAAAATCAGACAAATCGTTTTTGAAATAATTTCAAGTACATAAACGAAAGGAAAACTTATTTTAGTTTCATATACAAGGAGAGATAAGAAAATGTAGAAGCTTGTATCATTCATTTGTGGAGTAAGACATGTTAAATCAACATGCGCAGATCTTATAAGCAATCCTTTTAATCAGTTAATCGGTATTAAAAGTCGTATTATATTATAATATGTATTATCGTGTAGGTAAATCCAGAACTTTATTTTAGCTCGGTTGATACTTGTCATGTAAAATAAATAATTACCATTTACCATAAAAATTCTTTTCGTAAAATAAGAGCATTTGCTCTTATGCATTCGATGTGTGCACTTGCCATTGTTTGATTTTAATAATACATCCAGCAAGGGATTTTTAAATTTAAATCTCGCAATTAATTAGTTAATCAGGTAATGTTATATATAATGCCTTTGAAGTAATGCTTTTGAAGTATTCCAATTAGAGGGCTGTACTTAAAACGCTCACTGGTCATTTCAAAATGAGAATAATAATATAACATTATTAAAAGCTCGATATTAACACTATACATACTATGCATGAATACTGAGGATCTGTGTGTAACAATTCACAACAAAAACATGGTACTCTCGTCTTCGATGCACTCAAGAAATGAGCAAACTGAAGAGAGATAACAGCTGGTAATTTTCAGAACACTCACCTCCACGGATAATTGCCACGATGTGGATCCGAGTCGGTGACAATTAACCGTGAAATACTATACCTTTTCTGCCCATTTATCGCCAGCTTAATACATACTACTCAGACCGGGGAAAATAGTTCGTGAAAGGAGTATGAATCCTGCTAAAGTCCATTTCACCTGAGGAAGTTGAACGGGGTGAGGGGAAATACCCCGTAAGCAATCTTTCCTGCTCTGAATAGTTCAGAAAGGCTGCTAAGTTTAAACATATTTAAATTTGTCGAAATGGAACTTCTGGCGATTAACATTTGAAATGACAAATGGAGAAGATGCAATATGCTGTCTCCAACATCATAATTTTCTTCCAAAAAGTAAATACTGTGCAAAGTATCGGAACGAACTGACTCTACATTTAAATCGACATGAATTTTCAATTTTCCGTTGCCAAACGAAAAGAAAACAGTATAAAATTGTCACAACGAATGGTACTTGGTTATTAAATGAGTAATTGCTGCCATTAAAAATGTACAGTGCTATATACATTTTTGGTGTTTGGAAAGCTGTGATAAATGTTCGTTTGATTAAAATCAAATTAAAAGAACACACATTTTTGCTAAAATATAAAATAAATTAAACAGTATATAAAATAGAATGTAAATATTCGATCAAATTCAATTATAAATGTGATATTGGTATTAAATTGGTGAAAAGATTAAAATGATACATACATATAGAAGGTCAGAATCGGTAAAATGACCCAGTCACAAAGACACATTTTGAACGAAGCAGAATTATTTTTGAAAAATAAGTGAGTCTAATTTAAATTACTTCTACATGTTTTTTCCATTTAAAATAGACAGGTGTTAATATATCTGTTAGTTATTAGATTTGAAATTTTTTCTGATGGATAGAAAAATTATTTTTTTTTTTTTGTAGTTTTGTAACAAGAGACAAGAATAATTTTCGACATTTTATTCTTCATTCCTTTCGAATATCGAATACAAGCATCAAACAAATTCAATTGCACTCGGTATAAGTTAATAGCAAGTAATTCGTTTTACCCCATCTATAAATAATACATAACCCGTTCTTATTCTTGATTGTTTTATTCGTTATTTTCTTGATTGTTTATTCGTTTAACTTCGACGTAGCGGTTTTCTGTTAGTAATTACACTGTCTCGGTGTAAACGTGCCTGTTCACAATCACGTGTTATTCTCGCGCTCTGATTGGTCTGTGTTTGTGCTTAATAATTCAGAAACGAAGCTTCAAACCCCATTTTTGCAAAGAGAAATGTTATTCAGAATCACGTCCCCTACCAGCTATTTCCGGGAGTCACACTAGTTGTAAGGCACCTTGTATAATGAGGCTATAATGAAAAAAACTAAAGTAGTTACAGAGGTTAGAATCTTAACAAAGAATACAAAAAAAGGAAAAAAAATTGAAATTAATGAGCGTACGGATACACTCCGGCCTGAGTGCACATGTATGAAAAGAATGATGACTGCAAAAAAATATCATAGTTGACGTGTTGAGGTACCCGCGAAATTTAAATAAGAGTTCTCTAGCATGTAGTTCCAAAGCATAAAGTAATTTCAAGACAGCACGTATAATGAACGAACGAAGTTAAAATGTTTTATACCACAGATACAATTAAACTACATGTTTACGCATACTGAGTTTACTAAACGCTATCTCTAACATATCTGTAACCTTCGAATAATTGAATCTTACTTTTTATATAGAATTTAATGGAAATTCTTCGGTGTAATGTACAGTCCTTTAATATGAAATGTAAAAAAAATATACAGAAAATTGTTTGATTCACCAGTATGAAATATAATTTATTACACTAATTGTAAGTTGTAATCATTCGATTGATTATAAAATTTTATGAGTGCACTAATCTCATAAAATAGTTCTTTTACCAAATATTTCAGTCATCAAAAATTGAACAATTGCGTGAACTTTCTAATTACTTGCATATCAATTGATATTCTAATGTTTTTGTTATAGCATTGTAGATTTATATCTAGTCAATATTTTTCTGGCTAGTGAATATCTTTTAAGGAAAATCTTTGTAAGTGGTATTACACGCTGTAGCGTCACATGGTTCGCAGCGTTGGTAGAAATTAGCATTGACCGTTTACAGATGTTTAGGTGTAGGCAGTTAAGCCTACCCTAAAGTCTGTAAGTCGGCGAAATTATTTTATGTTTTTTGAACGTGCGTAGCTGAATAGGCTATCCTACTATAAACGCTGCCAGCCATGTTCCGTTACGGTTCATTAGGCCACATGGTCAGCACGGGCCGGAAGGACATTTTCAATTAACAAATTTATAATACTTTTTCCCCCACCGAAAATGGGAGGTCCCAGCGAGGAAAATAACTCCACCCTCTACTGTGTAAGGAGTTACGCCTTCTCCAAAAAGGTAATTATACTGCGGAAAGGCGCCAAAAGAAAGATTATCAGTCGAGCCTTCGTTTCTGTAACATCGCATATTTCACATAGTTTCCATAGTAAGTACTTATTAAAACCTCTTCTCTTGCAAACATTCTATTGCGAGCACTTATTCATTTACTTCACCTACCTCGCAACACATACAAATCAAATATGAAAACTATTGAATTAGATTATAAAGAAATTGTTTCATGAACTAATAAAAGATTCGTGTCTAATTTAAAATTAGTTTCTTAATAGCACATAATTTCACTGTTATAATAGCAATTCAAAATTTTGATAAATGTGTACCTATACGGTTTAATTTTTCATAAGATTGCAAATACACTACTAATAATCTGGACAATAATCGTTCATAATATATATATAATATGCTTTCCTTCGTAACAAAGTGATTTCATTCAAGTTTCACAATTGATATTCTAATAACAATGACTCTTGGAAAGAAATACAATTATTTTGTTATTGCCTGCGAATTGACGTTGACGATATTGAATGCGACCAGCAGAAGCTTTTAAAGCTTGCTACCAAGCATATTGATTGTTCGATGCCGTTAAATTCCCCCAGCTACGATTTAATTCTTAGTAATTTAAACTTTAAACCTTCAAATATCATACCACAGAATAAAAATGCTTGACATTATACTCTTTGGTAAAGTAATGACAGGTTCTGATATTTTGTCGGACGATGATTTTGCTTTTCTCTTTCAATATACCCTTAAGTTGTCTAGGAAACAAAGCTTATTTCGTGTGAAACAGCATTGTACTAATTGATGATACTATTGATATATGCAGATATTCCATAACATTGTCAAAGTGCATGTTAATCGTTTTTTTAATTTTTAATTATACAATATTTTCGTGTTGCTATGCGATATGTAGGTTTTATGTTTTGTAACACTGAATATATATTTGTGTAAATAAATATATATTTATTTTTTAAATTAATATTTTCTTCTCTTCATCGATTTTAATATAATATTAATTTGTACCTTATTTGTTCTAAGCAATTGTGAAACTGCATATTAGAACGTGCATTTTTAATCCTCGCCTGTGATTGCAGCAGTGACACCTGTAACTATGGGCCCTAGACTCGAACTGTTAGATACATGGCATTATTCGCGTGCGCGATTATTTACTATAATGCCTCGTTGAAAATACCTTTACGTGTAATATAAATTATACCTCGTTAAAGTCTTCAACTCCAACATCTTCCCCTTTATTATATTCCTTTATATTTCTTTTTCTTTAAAAAGACTTATTCCGTAAATAAATAAATGAAAGAAATAAAAATTATTGTATCTTAAGTTAAAATACTCTGGTTTTCAATATGCACCTAATAAACAGCGATGAGATAGATTATCCATAGTAAAATAAACCTAACGTCTAATAATAAAGATAGTACTATTATTAAGAAATGTAACAGAATCACATCATTATGACATAAAATACGGTAATTAATTCGTGAAATTCTATCTGTTTCTTTGAGTTCGGTTTTCAGAAATATGACATTATTTACAGGTCAGTATTTCCTTTATCTGTTTAAACATTTATTCGTTGAATTTTCTGTTCAGGATGTGCATGTTTAACGGATTCAGTTTATCTTCTTATGAACTGAATAACGCATTAAATTCATAAAATATTTATGAAAATTTATTTTAATGTATATTAAAGTATAAATACCTATTAATTTTAAATATGTGTTGCACTTTATGTAAAAGTGGGATAAAAAGAACGAAACAGCGAAAAACTTATAAAAATTCATGAGATGAAATATAATCCATGATTCTTGGCAATATTGCAGATTACTTTGTTAATTACGATTCATTCCTGAATACATAATATTTATGTATTTACACCACTAAACTCGATAAATATTTTTTTATTCATCTGCACATCGATTTATTGAAATGAATATTTTAATACTTTATTGATTTGCAATAAGTGAATGATTTAATATTGCTTAACAACATGTTAATAAAATAATAAATAATTACGTATCATTACAATACATAAATATTTTTACTATTTAATAATTTATATTTTTCAAGTCAAACCTGAAACTTTATAAATGTTAAACCTCAGAATTTTTGTTATAAATTCTTTACATCAACATGCATATAGATTTTGTCAACCATAAATATTAAACATTTCTATGTATACATATGTATATTGTAACATTATCCACTCACCGTCTCATTCGAATTTTATTTAAATATACTATGCGATTATATAAATTTGGTTTGTAAAACTGCTGGTAAAAAAATGGTGCTCATTTATTTGCACAGTGAATTTATTAAAGCGTAACGAGTGTTCATAAGAACTGTTTAATTAACATTTATGTACAGCCATTCAGTTCAGTCCAAAAAACGTGATTTTTAATTTTGTGACATCAATATTTTCCCAAAAATTAATAATTTTGAATATTAATAGTTTATTGCGGCTATTAAGGGTTTACGAAAACAAAGATTTAAAAAATTATGAGAAAATAACTTTTTACTATACAAACTATTAAATACTTAATAATAAATCTGTACTAAATAATTTGATGCTAACTTTGTATTTAAAATCAGAGTTTTAAATACATTATTGGGAAACGTAGTATAAATAATTTAATAATCTTTAATCTTTAGGGCCAACGCGAAATATGCGAAATGTGTTGAGTATTTCATACTTGACATTTTGATGTATATGAAATTTTACACTGAGGAATATCGAAAACACTTTAGAAGCTTTTACTAAAACATCTGCAAATTCTTAAATGTCTAAATCTTTTAATTTCCAGGGAACAAGTCATAATTTCTAAATCTGCAAATTTCAAAATTGGGATCAAGAACATGTCTAAATCTGCAAATTTTCAAATTGTAAAATATCTGAATATTCAAATATAAAATTCTAGAAATTTGTAACATACTAAAGGGTCTCATTAAAATTTCCCAAATTCTTGAACTTGTAAATCAAGTTTAAAATTCTAAAAGTACATATTTTTACGTTTCGAAATTCAAAATTTTTAAATTTTCAAATTTTCAAACTTTAAAATGTTCAAATTTTTAAATCCTCCAATTCTCAAATTCTTAAATCGTAAAATTTTCAAATTTTGAAGTGTCCAAATGCTTAAATTTTAAAGTACCTCAATTTCCAAATACGAAAGTTTTAAATTCCAAAATTTTATAAAACACAAATTCACAAATTTCAAATCTCGAAATTCACAAATTTCTAAATATCCTCTAAACTTTTGAGTTTCCAAGTACGAAGATTTGTGGAGACTTGCGTCGCGCTTTGTATTATTCGCGCCATTTATGTTCTATTGTTTTGTATGAAATAGATATAATATTCGAGTTGGCAGCAGTGGGAGACAAAAGAATAAAAGTGGAGTCTGGATCGTGGCGTGGCGCGTGATGCGATGCACACGTGCATTTTGTAATCCGTAAAGATTGAAATTATATTACAAGTTAAATATATATTAATTAAAAAACCCAACAATACTGGTAGCAGAGCGTGGTTCCAGCGACCGAGGAAGGAAATTGCAGAAGAAATAAAGGAGCTATAAGCCGAAATCAAGGTAGGAAGCTGACACGCCGGAAAGTAAAAAGTAACGCCACGAAAGAGAAATGGACAAAATACCAATGAGTTCTGTTCCTCAACTTACGGGTACAAACTATTACGTTTGGTCTATGAAATTAGAAGCTATATTATGCCTGAAGAAGGTGAAATACGTTCTTGAAACGAATCGACCTGTAACCGACGAAATTGCGCGGGGAAAATGGGACAGCGATAACGAAGACGTTGTATCCATTATAAAACTAACATTGTCCGATGACCAGGCTATGCAATTCGCAAGCGAAACCAGTGCAAAGGATCTGTGGACAAAAATCAGAAAAACATACGTGGGACGCATTGAAGATTCCAAAATCGACGCCACAGTCGAATTACGTAGTATATTTGTGGCGTCGATTTAGCGGCCGCCACGTCCCTGTCTAATTTATTATATTTAGTCTAGTCTTAAGATTTTCGGTGTGAATGAGATGCGATAGCGAGTTGTTTGCCTGAGTCCGAGTGAATGCTGCGGAGCGTTTGCGAGAGGATGTTTGGATCATCGGGTCGAGTGTCGCGTTGGGTGTCCGAGTTCGAGGAATGCCTGTGAAATACGCGTGTATCGTTGAATGATTGGTTTAGAGTGAGAGCGATTCGATTTGGACGAGGAAAGAATGATTCCGAGTGAGAATGCATCAGGGTGTGTGGGGGTGAGTGTCGTAAGCATGAAAGTTAATTAGTTCATCGCTGCTTGTCAAGGAGTAAGGTCGTGGACCTGCCACCGAATAAACGGAAAGCCAAAGGCGGAAAATAGTTATTATTTTTCCCTGCCGCGTCCTCATCCCATATATTGGTGACCCCGACGTGATCCGTCGAGTGCACAGTGCAGGTTTTGCGTGTGCGTGTGGGATTGTTGTTTTAACGCGTTTTTTCCGAATTAAGGCCCCGCCCAGTGACACTGAGGTGACGCGTGATAACGCGAGCAGTGCCAGTGCAATTTAAAGACTAGCAGTGACTAGAACTCACTTAGTTAAGTTTAGTGTTAAGTGTAGTACGTAAGGACAGAACATTGACAATGTCGCTCGGTGAATCGTCGATCGGGGGTGATGTACCCGCCGTCGATCGGGTCTCAGTGCGCATACCGGACTTTGCACCTGCCGATCCGGAACTGTGGTTCGGTATGGTGGAGCGCAGTTTCGATGCGAGTGGTATTAAGACCGAATCGACAAAATTCGGCTATGTTTTAGGGGCTCTCAGCCCGCAGTATGCAGCAGAGGTTCGGGACATTATTATGTCTCCCCCCCCCCCCCCCCCTGAGCCGTACGAAAAATTGAAGTGCGAGCTCATTAAAAGGCTGAGTTCGTCTCAAGAACAGAAGACGCGCCGACTGCTGGAGCACGAAGAAATCGGCGATAGAAAACCGTCGCAGTTTCTTCGTCACCTGCGAACTCTGGGAGGCGCCGCAGTGTCACAGGAAATCCTGCGGTCACTTTGGATGGGTCGCCTACCATCCAGCATGCAGGTCATTTTGGCGACACAGCGGGACACTGACCTGGATCAGGTAGCAGAATTAGCAGACGCAATCGCGGACACAATGGGTCCGCGCGGTCACATCGCCGAGACCTCCACGAGCGTGCCCGTTCAGCAGCCGTCGGCAGCGCAGGATTTAGAAGCGCTGTTAAACACGAAAATGGCGCAGCGTACAGTGAGCTTCCGACAAGAAGTGGCAGCGATTCGCGACGAAGTGCGGGAGTTTTCGCGACGTGAGGCTACCCGTCGGGGCCCGTCGCCGTCACGCGCGCGTCAACGTTCGCGATCGCGATCCCGGCAACGTCGACTCGAACAGCGCGGTGGTAGGTGTTACTACCATTTCAAATTCGGCGCAAACGCGTATCGCTGTGAAATGCCATGCAATTGGACAATGCAGGGAAACGCGTCGGGCAGTCGTTAATGACGGCCAGCGATTCCTGCCCGTCGTCGCGCCGTCTGTTCGTGGTCGATCGGGTGACAAAAACGCAATTTTTGATCGACACAGGGGCCGATCTTTGTGTTTTTCCTCGATCGAAGTTACGGGGTTTCCGTGACAAGGCGTCATACGCGTTGTACGCCGCGAACGGCACAGAAATCGCCACGTACGGCACGGTTACGATTAATCTGGACTTGGGGTTGCGCCGTGATTTCGTGTGGAGATTCGTGGTGGCGGATGTGTCAAAGCCCATTATCGGTGTAGACTTTTTAGCGCACTTCGGGTTATTAGTGGACATACGGAATTGTCGGTTATTAGATCAGGTGACGACGTTAAAAGTGAATGGACGCTTAGCGCAAGAGTGCGGACCGTCGACACCGACCGTGAAGACAATTTTCGGGAGTTCGAAATACCACGACCTCCTACAACGGTTTTCGCGTATTACGCGGCCAGGAGGAACTCCGGCGTCAGTGAAACACGAAACAGTACATTATATTCGTACGACCCCAGGCCCGCCGGTTTCGTGTAAACCCCGTCGTCTCGCGCCGATTCCTTTACGAGAGGCTCGTAAAGAGTTCGAGACAATGATTCGTCTCGGTATCGCGCGGCCGTCGGAAAGTGCGTGGTCGTCGCCGCTCCATATGGTGCCGAAAAAAGGACAGGACACTTGGCGACCGTGTGGTGACTATCGGGCTTTAAACGCGCGTACAGTGCCGGACAGATACCCCGTGAAGCATATTGAGGACTTTGCTCACGCGCTTCACGGAAAAACTGTATTTTCGACGTTAGATTTAGTGCGGGCATATAACCAGATCCCAGTGGCCGCGGAAGACATTAAGAAAACCGCGATAACTACTCCCTTCGGACTATTCGAATTTCCCTTTATGTCGTTCGGGCTACGAAACGCGGCACAGACGTTTCAGCGTTTCATCGATGAGGTGTTGCGCGGTTTAGACTTTGTGTACGCGTACATCGACGACATATTGGTGGCTTCGTCAACGGAAGAGGAGCACATGCAGCACCTGGAAGAGGTTTTCGCTCGGCTCGACAAGTACGGCGTACTGGTTAATCCGGCGATGTGTAACCTTGGCCAGTCGCAGGTCAACTTCCTCGGTTACGCCGTATCTTCGGAAGGGACTCGACCGCTGGAGAACAAGGTGGAGGCAATTATCAACTACCCGCAGCCGACCACCGCGAAACAATTGAGGCAGTTTCTGGGTATGTTAAACTTTTACAGACGTTTTATACCCAGAGCTGCACAGGTACAAGCTCCATTGAACGAGTTGTTGCGCGACAACGCCAAGGGTCGCACTCCGCTGAAATGGACACCGGAAGCTTCGGCGGCTTTTGACGAGGCGAAGCGGAGCCTGAAGGATGCAGCGTTATTGGCCCACCCGGTAGATAACGCACCGCTGGCGTTATTTTGCGACGCTTCCGACTACACCGTGGGAGCCGCGTTACAGCAACTCGTCGGAGAGGGCTGGCAGCCGCTAGCTTTCTTCTCCAAAAAGCTCAGCAACACCGAGCGGAATTACGGAGCGTATGACAGAGAACTTTTGGCGATATACCTGGCGATCAAACAATTTCGTCACATGGTGGAAGGGCGGAGCTTCACCGTGTTTACGGACCAGAAGCCCATCACATTTGCCTTCCAGCAAAAACCCGAGAAGTGTTCTCCAAGGCAATTCAGATACTTGGACTTCATCGGGCAATTCACGACGGATATACGCCATATCGCCGGTAAGGAAAACGTCGTCGCCGACGCACTATCTAGGCTTGAGGAAGTCTCCGAGCAGTGCAACTTCACGGACCTCGCCGAAAATCAACGACACGACGCCGAGCTGCAGTCGTACATGCGTGGGGAGACCAGCAGCAATCTGCAGCTCAGAAGAGTACGTTTACCGGGCACGAACACGGACATTATTTGTGACGTGTCGTCGGGAACTTGTAGGCCGTTTGTAACAAAACCTTTTCGAAGAACGGTATTTAATTCAGTGCATAGACTAGCGCATCCGGGTGTTAACGCAACAATCAGACTCTTAACAGAGCGGTATGTGTGGCCGGGTATTAAAAGTGACTGCCGGAAATGGACGCGTAATTGTGTTGAGTGTCAACGATCAAAAGTAAACAGACATGTTTCCGCGCCGTTAGGTAGTTTTGGTGTGCCGTTCGGCAGATTCGAACACGTGCACATAGACATTGTGATTTTGCCAGTGTCGGAAGGTTTCAGGTACTGCTTAACGTGCGTTGATCGGTATACGCGTTGGCCTGAGGCTTTTCCACTCAGGGACCAGGAAGCCTCGACCGTGGCACGCGCATTTTATGACGGTTGGATCGCACGTTTCGGAACCCCGTTGCGCGTAACAACGGATCAGGGCAGACAGTTCGAGAGCCACTTGTTTCGTGAATTGTCTAAGTTAACAGGGACAACTCATTGGCGTACAACGGCCTACCACCCAGCAGCCAACGGTTTGGTGGAAAGATTCCACCGGCAATTCAAGGCGGCAATCCGCTGCCATCAAAATTCGACATGGACAGAGGTGCTCCCAACCATATTGCTGGGCATACGCGCAGCCTGGAGGGAGGATTTGCAGTCCACCGCAGCAGAGCTGGTCTACGGCGAAACGCTGCGTTTACCAGGGGAGTTTCTGGCACCGAGGAACCGGGACCCGGAACCACTGCCGAGAGACTTCGCAGGGAAGCTACGCGAGCGTTTCGCGACCCTGGCTCCAACACCTGGCAGCAACCACGCTGCGAAGAAAATTTTTGTTTTCAGGGACCTCGTAACGGCGGAGCATGTGTTCCTGCGGAACGACACCGTCCGAGGCATTTTGCAGCCCCCTTACGATGGCCCTTACAAAGTGCTGAGTCGCGGTACTCGCACTTTCACCTTGGACATCCGAGGGAAATCGTCCACGGTCACCATCGACCGATTAAAACCAGCATACCTGCTGGCTGATGAAGAGGAGTTTCCAACTTCGCAGGAAGCGACGCGGCCAGTGTCACCTGCCCCTTCATCAGGCTCTTCATCTTCACCACCTGTACCGACTGAGAGTACGGCGCTGCCGCCTCGGCCACAGTCCATCCTGGTGACACCGAATGCGGGAATTCGCGTTACGCGATCCGGACGAAGAGTTCGTTTCCCGGATCGATTGCAATTATCGTGATTTTATCAATCACTGGCAGGGGGGTGATGTGGCGTCGATTTAGCGGCCGCCACGTCCCTGTCTAATTTATTATATTTAGTCTAGTCTTAAGATTTTCGGTGTGAATGAGATGCGATAGCGAGTTGTTTGCCTGAGTCCGAGTGAATGCTGCGGAGCGTTTGCGAGAGGATGTTTGGATCATCGGGTCGAGTGTCGCGTTGGGTGTCCGAGTTCGAGGAATGCCTGTGAAATACGCGTGTATCGTTGAATGATTGGTTTAGAGTGAGAGCGATTCGATTTGGACGAGGAAAGAATGATTCCGAGTGAGAATGCATCAGGGTGTGTGGGGGTGAGTGTCGTAAGCATGAAAGTTAATTAGTTCATCGCTGCTTGTCAAGGAGTAAGGTCGTGGACCTGCCACCGATTAAACGGAAAGCCAAAGGCGGAAAATAGTTATTATTTTTCCCTGCCGCGTCCTCATCCCATATATTAATGGACGAAAAAGAGACGATCGCAGATTACGTCGCACGTGCACGAGGTATGGCATGAAAATGTAAAAGCCTAGGTGTTAATATTTCAGATCGAGAACTCATTTACTATGTTGTGAGAGGTTCGAACGATAAATTTAATCGCCTAAGAAGTACATTAAAAACGCAGCGAGAGAAGAAACTCGACGATGTGCTAGAAGATTTAAGGGAAGAAGAAAGAGAGCTGAATAGTCAGAAAAAACGGAACGATGCAGCCTACGCAGTGAGAGATGGAAAACGCAACGCCGAGAAAAAATGTTACGTATGTAAAAAATCTGGACATTTATCAAAATCATGCTGGTACCGTAGGTCTAATAACGATGACGAGAGGAAGGATCGGTATCAAGACAGAGGGCGCGGAAATCAACGCAGTGACGTACAACAACATGGCCGTATGCAACAAAATCGCCAGGTTAGACGCAACGATCGAATTGAGAAAGCCAATGAAGCTACTGACGACTATGCATTTGAAGCGAGCGAAGCGAACTATGTAAGCGATGGACGTAAAGTAAACTGGGTACTCGATAGCGGCTGCAGTAGTCATATGACTAAAGAAAAGTATGTACTTAATGATTTTTATTATATAAACGGTGACGTTTTTCTGGCAGGCAAAGGCAATGTAACAAAATCGAAGGGAATCGGGTCAATGAACAGCAAATTTCAAATTGATAACGAATACGGTAATAGTGTACACCTCAAAGATATTTTATTTGTGCCTGAGTTAAGAAATAACTTACTTTCTATTCGAAAATTGGATGAAATGGGCTATAAAGTCATTTTCGGTAACGATCTAGCTTTAGTCTATGACAGCAACAAAACACTTGTAGGTAAAGGGCTTAAAAATGGACCTAAATATACTGTAGAGAGCGAGATTGTGATTGATAATTGTTTCGAGTCTATAGAAAATATGAAAAACGTAAATAATGCAATGTTGTGGCACAAACGCTTAGCTCATTTGAGTCCTAAATATACTGATAAATTGATTAAAGAATCTCTTGTCGAAAACGCCGATAAAATTTGCAAAGGAGAGATTGAATGCGAGTGTTGTAGTATGTCAAAGTTAACACAAAAACCCCATAAAACGATAGAATGCGAGATTACTAGTAAGCCATTAGAACTTGTATATATTGATTTGTGCGGACCTATGCCAACTGACTCAATTAAAGGTTCCAGGTACATGATGGTGATAGTGGACGATTATACAGGCATGTATTTTGTATATTTTCTTAAACATAAAGGTGAGTCATTAAACTATTTCATTGAATTTCAGAAAAAATTCGAAAACAGATTAGAAACAAAGATTAAAGGTATTAGAACTGATAATGGCCGAGAATTTGTTAACGAGAGTTTCCGCAAACATTTAAATGAGTCAGGTATTAGTCATCAAAAAACCGTGCCGTTCAATCCGTAAAGTAATGGAAAAGTAGAAAGGGCAAATCGCGTATTATTGGATAGGGCCCGTACTATGCTTAATGATAGTAAATTGCCTCCCGAATTTTGGGCAGAAGCGGTAGCAGCTGCATGTCACGTCTCAAATTTAACTCCCAGAAAAGGAAAAGCGAAAACTCCTTTCGAATTATTTTTCGGTCGTAAACCGTCATTGGAACACTTAAAGGTGTTCGGCTGCGTCGCGTTTTTCTATGTACCAAAAACACATCGCGATAAATTAGAACCAAGAGGCGAAATTGGTATAATGGTAGGCTATGCTAGGAGTCGTAGCGGATACCGCATCTATGATATTAAAAACTGTAGAGTAATAGAGGAACGTACAGTCAAATTCCATGAAAATACTATGGGTTATAGTTTCATTTCCGAGGAACCACTTAAAGAGGGGTATAAAACGTTTGACTTCGAGTTGTTACTCGAAAGAAGGAATAGGGAGTCAATTAATACACCATTAGAAAATGAAGAAAATACATCTGACAATGAGATTTATGTAGATGCGGAATCCGATAGCGGATCAGATATAATTGATAATGGAGATAATCTGTTTCAAAATATTAACGCATATGAAAATCGTAGGGGTAGACCGAGAGGAACTACAAATGCTGTGATACAAGTTCGTTCACAACAGGATCGGCTAGAACGTGAAGCAAGACTACTGGAGCAAGGCGTTCGTAGGTCGAGACGGATTGCTGACAGAGATACCAATAATGCTCCTGCACGTAATGTTGACGATATAGAAGCTAACGAAGCTAATGATATGGTAATCCCTAATAATTTTAAAGAAGCGAAAGAAAATAAAGATTGGGTAAATTGGCACAAGGCTATGAAGGATGAACTCGAGTCGTTACACTCTCATAATGTGTGGAAAGTTGTTCCTAGGCCGCCGAATATAAAGATTGTCAAAAGCAAATGGATTTATACTATTAAAAATGACTCCGAAAATAATACGAAAAGATTCAAAGCGCGATTAGTTGCCGCAGGATTTAACCAAGTTAAATATAAAGATTATGAGGAATCATATTCCCCAGTAGTTAATATCGAGGCATGGAGAGCATTATTGAGTGTCGCTGCCAAGAAAAATATGCGTATACGGTTCTTTGATGTAAAAACAGCTTATCTCTATAGATCCATCAGTGAAACTGTATATATGGAACCACCTCCCGGGTTCGAAAGTATGATTGGTTCTAACAAAGTATGTAAGTTGCAAAAAAGTATTTACGGATTGCCTCAATCCGGGCGCAATTGGTTTAAACGACTTTGCGAGGAATTGTTAAACTTAGGTCTTAAGCAATTGGCTAACGATAATTGTATTTTCGTATTCAATGAAAGTGAAATTTTTATTTGTGTGACTGTATATGTCGATGACCTTTCTGTTATTGATAATAATCCTAAAGCTAGCAACGTATTTATTGAAAAATTACACAATGTATTTGAACTTAAGGAGACTACATGTAAAAATACGTTTCTAGGTATGGAAATTAAATTATTTGAGAAAGAAATAACGATTTCTCAGGAAGAATACATTAAAACGTTATTGAAAAAATATGGGATGTCGGATTGCAAACCGGTGACCACACCCATAGTTCCAGGACAAGATAAAGAGCCTGATCCGTCTGATGAGGTCATTGACATAAAGATCTACCAAGAATTAATTGGGGAGTTACTTTATTTAAGTAGTAGAACCAGACCAGACATTGCATTCGCGACAAGTTACCTGTCACAATTTAATGCTCGTCCAGAAAAGCGTCACTACGTGATGGGAAAAAGAATATTGCGTTACCTATCGAATACCTTAAATTATAAGTTGCGTTATGATCGAGAACAAGGCGAACTTAATGGAAGTAGTGATGCCAGTTGGGGAAATGGAGTTAAAATGAAGTCTTTCTCAGGTGGGGTAATACAATTAGGAAAATCTCTTATAACATGGCATTGTCATAAACAGAAATGCGTAGCAGATTCTACGTGTGAAGCAGAACTATTTGCGATTCATGATGTAACTAAAAATGTAAAATGGCTAACTGGGTTGTTATCCGAACTTGGTTTTGAAACACTATGTAAACCACCTGTACGTATCGCAAGCGACAGTCAATCAGCAATCGATGTACTTAAAGAAGCGAAATCATCTCGTAGACTGCGACATGTCTTGTTAAAGATTCAATTTATCAAAGATGAAGTTGTCAAAGGACGTGTCCATGTGTTCTATACTAATACAGAATTAATGAAAGCGGATTTTCTTACCAAAGCGGTGACTAAAGAAAAACTCGTGTGGAGTTGTAATCAAATAGGTTTATATTAATTATATGTACTGCGAAAAATAGAAAGCTCTACGCAGGTGGGGAATTGTGGAGACTTGCGTCGCGCTTTGTATTATTCGCGCCATTTATGTTCTATTGTTTTGTATGAAATAGATATAATATTCGAGTTGGCAGCAGTGGGAGACAAAAGAATAAAAGTGGAGTCTGGATCGTGGCGTGGCGCGTGATGCGATGCACACGTGCATTTTGTAATCCGTAAAGATTGAAATTATATTACAAGTTAAATATATATTAATTAAAAAACCCAACAAGATTCCATCGATTTCACACACCAGAAAAGTTTAATGATTTAAAAGTGGATTTATATTTATTGTTAGATTAATAAAAATGTTTCAAAACTACCACTGCTACTTATTGTTGTCTGAATTTTACTAGGAATATTTAGAAGTTCAGAAATTTGTATTATAGAAGCACCAACTATCCTAATAAAACATAACATCTTTCTTTTACCTAATTATATTTTCTATAACACCGAGTAATTATCTACTAATTAATTCATGAGTGGTAATCAAAACATTAAGTTTCATGTTTCTTACGATAAATTACCTGATATTGAGCATTAATTTGAGAATCCTCTCTATTCATCCTGGGTACAACATTGCCTTTATCTCACCCGCAGCTTTTCCCCCTCTATTGCTTTTTTCTGTTTATCTTTTTATTCTTCATTTTCTCCTCTTTTCTTGCGTACATCCTTCGGCTTTTCTTCCTTGGCTAGTAGTTGAGTAATTATTGAGCTTGGTAGATCACTTAGGTGATTAAAGAAGGAAATGGATGAGCCGTTATTTTCCTTCTAACTACTATTGAAAAGAAAACCATACGGAGAGCGATAAATGTAATGGAACGAAACTTCAGAGCAGAAAACGTATTGTAATTAAATGAAAACATTAATTTGTCGTTCTTCCGATTTTCCCCATTTTGTTTCTTGCATAATTGGCTACAAATTAAAGAATAGAAAGGGACGACAATTAATAATTAAGGTAAAAGTACCAGTAGTTGACCATGTACCAGTAGTTGACCATTTTGTTTAAAAAATGATGAAATAAGGTTTGTATAAGTTGCGCACTTCAGATGATAGTGACTTTTAGATGCCACGACATTTGTTGTTTAAATTTTGGAACAATTGCGCGTGAAGTGAAGTGTGTCTATTAGCAGCGAATATCCGAGTACAATAAGGTAAGTAATGTGCCGATATATTTCTATTTCCTTAACGATTCTGTTAAGAATAGCTGTATAGTCCAGATAAAAAATTTATATGTTGCGAACATTTTGTGAATAAATCAGTTACTGTGTAAGCGCTTACAATGTTTTATCAATTTAATAAATACATTGTTTTTGTCGTTCTAACTTAAAAAAACAATAGTTTTTTAATGGTCAACTTTTGGGTATTGTTAATGTACAACTTTCAGAAGTTGACAGGCATGGAAGTGAATAGTGGCTACTTCACTATTTCACTATTTTACTATTTTACTATTTTACTATTTTACTATTTTACTATTTTACTATTTTACTATTTTACTACTTTACTATCATACTGCTATAGTGTTTTGCGATTTTCATATTTTACTATTTTATTATTTTGCTTCTTTGCTCTTTTCCTATTTTCTTGTTTTCCATCTTTCCCCTTTTTCTCTTTTGTCATTTTGTTATTTTGCTATTTTACTAGTTGATTATGGAAGTGGCCAGAGAAGCCTGACGTGTTGGACTACAAATGGAATGCTGTAGTTTCTCATATTAATGAGCCCACCAAAGCAAGCAGAACTCGTAATGTTTATTCTGTTCCTGAGTTGAATGTTTTATTCAATTAATTTGGTTAATTTCTTCGTTTTATTGTTTAAATATGATTTGTACTGCTAATTGTTCAAATTAAACGATAATAAACTGATTTCCAGCATTAGTCTTTTAACCTTGCTTCGAATATAAGTGGTCAACTACTAACGAAAAGAAGTGGTCAATTACTAGTTTTTTCCTTTTCAAGAGTGGTCAACTACTGGATCATTTTCTGAATTCTCAAAAATATTTACCAAACTTGTATAACTTAACTTTTTTTAAAAACTGGTCTTGGTACATAATCTGAAGGGTTTAACGAACGTCTCCATGCATTGATTCTCGCCATTTATTGATAGAGTAAAGGGTTACCATTGTTTCCGTAGAAAATTTCTCTTAACTGGTCAACTACTGGTACCTTTACCTTAAACGTTGTATAAATAATTAATAATATTAATAATTTGTCTGAAATTTTCGAAACTAGCGAATAGATATTTAGTACATTATTTTGCCCTTTTTTATTTTATATTTGTTTACAATTTGTGGAAATGTATTTTCCGTAGAAACGAATGATCTAATAGTTTTTACCGACTTGAGTTTTTATCGAGAAGAAAGATACAATTCAAGCTCAAATTCGAGACTAGAAATTTAATTAAATTATTCTAATAAAGGAACACCGGTAATTGATATACGCCGATTTTGAAGACATTTTGCATAATTGATCACTAGACTTATCTAACAATAAGAACATAACCACAATTCGTTGGTACCCACTTTTTACTTTAAGGAAAAAATAAATCTTTCATCCTAGAAGAAAAGTAGAAGATATTAAAAAATTGTCGAAATAAAAATTATATCGTTTTCTTGGACCTAAAAATCCATTTAAAAAGTTAGTGCAAAAATAATTCTTTACAAATATCAAGTTGCCCCTCTCTCATTTTCTCAAATTTTAATTTGTTTTTATTATGAGTAAAAGGGTATAGTCAATATTCTTCATAAATTCAGCGTTGTATTACAATATATCATTACTTTAACTAATTTAATTAATTAAAAATTTATTTAAAAAATTAATTAATTTTAATTAGTTTCAACATTGACAATCTTTGTGATAAAACCTATTTCCATACGTTTCGTATCACACCTATATAACTGTAAGATTAATGGAAAGTATAGGGGAAGGAATTAAAGTATTATAATGTTTCATGCTAACGGTTGAAAACATTTTACTAGATATAATTATTGCAGTAAAAAAATTCTTTAAAAATTTGCATTAAACATAAATATTTTTGACTCGAAGCACAACGAAGTACAACCTAATTTTAGGCATACATCATACCAATGCATTTCGCTAGCATATTTTGTGAAATAAGTCCACGTTGAAGAGAATGGGGACAGAAATAATATTTTTTACATTGGTCCTATTTGTCAATCATCTTTTAAAGGTATGGAAATCAGAACTACATCATAGCAAGTATGTTTATTTCCTATAATTTGATACAAATTTTCAGTCACAAGTAGTCAAAGGACTATCACATGCTTTTTTGTAGTTCACTGTCATTGTTACTTTTGTTTTGACCCGTCCAAGAAATGTAAATTTAATCATTTTATACAAAATGAAGTAAAAATAATGTTTATATGCGCAATAAGACTTTTGTTTTAAGAAAAAAAAAAACAGCAAATATTTATGTAAACCTATTTTGAATAACGATGAAAGCAATATGTTTACATTTAAATAACGAAAAACAAAACGCAAAACTACTTTCAAGCATTTCTTTAGTAAGCAATTATGTATATGACATGTATAATATATCTCACTCGTGGTATAGTTTTTCTTTCGTTCGCATAATAACACGTTACTTTCGTCCTCAGCCGTGTTTTCCAAAACAAGAGTTTTATAATCTATAAACTATACATGATTTATTGAAATTAACTACAGGGACTTATAAAAATATTATTTAAAAACGTTATAAGTAGTAAATGGTTTAATATAAATAGCTCAATTCTGAATGTTAATAAGAAAATCGATATGGTAGAATGATTTGAATTACCAATTCAATGTAATTCATGTTATGACGCAGTGTCAAATAACGGAACAAAACAGGTATTTTGTAGGTACATGCAACTATGAAAAACAAATTGTCTTAAAATGTTTGTGGAAGTGGGAAAAAGGCGTGTTATTTTTATTATAATATGTTATTACTTTTGTCCCTATTCTCTATTATTTATAAACTTATTGAGCGACGATTTTTATTCTTGTTGGATAACAAATTTTTATCAGTAAAAGCACAGTTGCGAAAAACGTCAATGCACTTTTCTTTTGTTATCATTTTAATGAAATTCTGAAAAAAGTCTTTACTCAATTTTATATTACGGTACGTTACCTCTTTCAGCAATTTTATTCTGTCGGAACAGAGATTCGAATGTCTTGTTCAACCTAATGAGACAGTTAATTGAATGACTTCTTTCTTTGTCTTTTTTACTGAAATCAAAGATGTATATTAAATCACTATTTTTTCGCCTCATTTTAGAAAATTCCAGAAATTTTCTTTTTTATATCAGTAAATATTCTCTAGGAAATGTACATAGTACGATCAAATACAAATTTTTTAAAATGTAAATTATACATAGAATGTTCTGCTTTAATCAGTGTACATAGTTCTTTTGTAAAGTATTAATTATACCTCTATTTTTTATTTTATTAATTAATTATTAAGCATTCATTATTTTTGAAGAAGATGTTTGGTGTAAAAGTTAAACTATATGAGAAGAATTTATGTTTTTGAACTAAAATATTGACTAGGTGAATGTACTTTTTTACTCAATACTTTTTATGCAGAATATGTAGCAGCGCTGGTCTGTATAATAAGTGCATATGCAATTTCATTAAAAAAACAAGTGGATACAATTTCTTTTTAATTACTGTATATTTATCTTCACGTATAATTGTTTGAAACATTTTGCAAATGTTTGTAAAATACGTTTCGACAAATAAAACGTTTCAATTTTCAATCGAATATACGAGCTTGTATTGTACAGACTGTTGATTGTTTTGATGTTATTACTGATTTCTTTTTACACAGAATGTTTCGTGAAATTAGTTCACATAAAAGTAACAAATTATTTGGGAAATAATTATATAAATGTGGGATTCGGTAAAGGGGAATTAATTTTTGCGTGGTATGAGTGTATGTGATGTACGAGTGTGAAACAAAAGAGTGTGAATGCGTAGTATAAAAAAACGCGACAGCGTCGAAAGGACAGTCTAGTCTTGGCCGAACCGTAGAAATGTGAACTATCATCAATATATTAAATTTTGTATTCCTTTCAATTTATTAAAATATTTACTATAACTTTAATCCGTTTCTCATCTTCTTGCTCCCATTCTACATAAATAATTACAATAAAATACATCGTTAGACAGAACAAAACATTGTCATAAGCGCTATGGATCCTCAAACTTTATTTTCTCGAAAATTAAGCCGAAAATCAGCACATTTTGTTTCCTTTTCTTTTATTTTTCTGCAAACAATTTCGCGCTGTCCGTGTTACGTGCTGTAGTGCTGCCGAAGAGATTGCTCTCATGGCTGTGGTCTTATCGTTCACGGTAATGTCATACAAGAAAATGTTAAACAGGAGATAGAAAATATGAAGTAGGGAAGTTAAACGTCTTCCTTTACTCATGTTATCACTTCTGTCAATATTGCCGTGAAGCTTAACTTATACCAAGCTGTAGTGCTATGAACCACAAGGAGCATTTCATAGACAGACCTTTCTCCTACGTCTTATCTTTGATTTTCTGATTTGGTAAAAATTACCAGATATGTTTCGAATTCATTGGCAATTGTTTTTTAGTATCTCTTCACAGTATGTCCGCGATATCTACTATTGTATCTGCTAGTAATATATCTATTATTGACTCTAACTACTCTGAAAAATAAAAATCTTATATGCTTTTTAAAATAGAACTGACCTATCAAGGATACATCTACTGAATGTTTTCGAAATAAATAATTCAATCATGCTATTATACTTATTTATTCATTATACTTATTACTTATTTGTTCGTTGTCATTTGACAATATTTTTGCTGAACACTGAAATAAGTGATTTAATAAACTGCTGGATTCAGTTTTTGAATTTTATTCATTTTAACCCTTAACGAACGAGCGCATTTTTCTAAAACTATGACCAGTAGGTCGACGGATTTTTAAGAAATTAAGTGCTTCATTTCCAGAGCGAAAGAAGGTGCATAATTAATATCGCTTTATTGGATTTTATAAAAACTTACCGGAATAATAGGTAGTATATGAACAGATATGTCCATACAAAAGATCACTAAAATGCAAATTTCAGAAAAGTAATAGGAATTGAAATAAACAAATAGATGCGTGTATGTAATGTATAGATTTGTATACATTTATAAATTTATTTTTTATAGTTTAACGATATATTTACACAAAATTACTTATATTTTTTTTGCGTGTGGTACTTCTCCCAACAGTCCCCAATGTGAATACCAGGTTTTTTACTACAAGTATCGCAATAATTACGTGTTTCCCGCCTTCCTCCCGGCGTTATCACGTCATGCCGCGTGTATGGCGGCATTCGATTTTTTTAGAATATTTACAATGTCGCGAGTATGGCGGCATTCGTTCGTTAAGGGTTAAATCATTTTTTAATTTACATTTCATTACTCCATTATCGATACAATAGTGTGACGCTTATTTTGTTAAAAAATTTTATTCTGGTTTGCATCTCGGTGTAGAAAACAAATGTTAAGGTGTCCAAGCAATATTTTTAATTTAATTTTAAGTTCCACCTTTATACACATGTTTTACATCAAACAATAATTAACAAGTTAGTCGGAGAAAGAAAATTTAATTTTTTTATAACACTCAACATCTGTGTTAAAACGTTTGAAATTCGAACATGTAATGTGAACTAAAAATTTTGTTTTTAACTGTTGGTCGTATACCTTGCAACTACGAATAGTAGTTGTAGGACATTCAAACTTCCTGGAAAAGCGAACAGCGTTCCCCAACTTTATGAACCTTTTGTTATGGTGCAACAGATGTTTTTATAGATCGTGAATAATAAAATAACAAGAATAGCATTTAAAAAAAAGATATTCAATCTTTTCATCTATCTCGCCGAACGTAATAAAAGTGTGATGAATCGATCAAGCATTTAATTTTAGAAACTGAATGCATTTTACTCGTTAACATCAATCAAAAACGTCGTTCACTTTTATTATTATTGATATGATTTTCTGCGTGAAAATCATTTTTGAATGACAACACGGAAACGTCGAAAAGCATCGTAGATAATAATGTTTATTGATTTCAAGTTAAAGCAACGAAAGTGCGGTTTTAATATAATGTATAATCTTCTTCTTGTTATTGGTCATACTAAGCGTGAATTGTTACTAAAACGTTCTATAACAAATGTATATAAATGTAGATTGCATTAATTTATTCTATGTCGTTGCAAATGAATTCGTGTTGTAACGAGGCATATTTTCGTGCCTCGTTACGAGTCGCCACTAGGCCCGCTTCATCCTTTTCTTTTTTTTTTTTTTGCGCGTCCCTCCCTCTCAGACCCCTTTGCGTGCGGCGGCCGTCGTGAAGAGAAGGAGTCCGCTGTTCCTGGTCGCGGGAAAACCTCAATCCGAGCGATGGAGGCGCGGGATGGAGCCACAGAAGAACAGAGCCGCCTGCTGACCGGTCGCCGAGCCGCCCATCAGCTTCCGCGAGGGCAACCGCCAACCAACGCCGAGGAATGCCAGGCCTGAGAACAAGTCACCCCCAGCCATCACCCGAAGAGGGCCCCAGGACCTGGCCATGAAGACGAATGCTATGGCCCATCCCTGGCGCCGAAATCCTCGGGGAAGGGGAACCCTGCACACCGGGGAACCAAACCGCGGATAACGAAACGCCCAGAAGTCAGCGAGCCGCGACGAGCATATCACGCGCAGATACGCCGCTTAGAGCCCCTTTTTAACCGACTTCGAAAAAGGAGGAGGTTACTCAATTCGATCAGTATATTTTTTTTTTTTTTTTTTTTTTTTTTTTTTTTCTTTCTATGTGTGCCCGCCGATTGCGCCTAGCTGGGTGGACCGATCGGAACGAAACCTTTTGCATCTGGTAGGTCCTGACTCCCCATTGGTACCATTATCAAAAAATTTTTCATTTTTTAATTGCAAAGTATTGTTATTGCAAAAAAACCGGCAACTTTTGAAATAAAGTTTTCTCGATTTTAGTGCGCTTTTAATATCTTATCACGGACATGATTCTGAACAATTTTGTTCATATACAAATTTCGCGGAAAGGTTCAGTTTTCGAGATATTAGCGAACAATTGTTGAAAAGTTTTGAAATCAACTTTGAACGATTTTCATGTCCTTTTAATATGTTATCAGGGACACGATTCTGAACAACTTTTTCCTTATCCACAATTAAGGGGAAGCTTTAGTTTTCGAATTATTAGCGAAAAACTATTGTTACTACTGTATTGAATTCTACGTATGCCTCCGCGTCTCTGGTGGTGTATGAGTCAACATGCAGTCGCCGATTTTCTACTGTTTCTACAAACACGTCTTGCCGGCCGATAAAAAGTGTGAAATAAAATAATTTTTAGAAAAAAAATACGCCGACTTCGAAATGCACTAAAAAGTATAAAATAATTTCTATTTCCTAATGAAGTAATTTCTATTTCATTCAATCATACAATTACGTAACAGATATGAATGAAACCTATTTACTCGTTAGGTATTATATTAAATACATTTCAACCTTTTCGGAGGCGGCGCAAAATTAAAAGATTAATCTTTAAAAAATTAAAAGATTAATCTTTAAAAAATTAAAAGATTAATCTTTAAAAAATTAAAAGATTAATCTTTTAATTTTGCGCCGCCTCCGAAAAGGTTGAAATGTATTTAATATAATACCTAACGAGTAAATAGGTTTCATTCATATCTGTTACGTAATTGTATGATTGAATGAAATAGAAATTACTTCATTAGGAAATAGAAATTATTTTATACTTTTTAGTGCATTTCGAAGTCGGCGTATTTTTTTTCTAAAAATTATTTTATTGTTTCCGCGTTTTTCTTTCTTTTAAGTCTTCCTTGTGTGTTTTCCGTTCTTTTTTTCTTTTTTTTTTTTTGTGTGAATGTGTGTAAGCGTTCCGACACCACTAGACCGCAAAAAGGTAGGCGTGTGCGTGAGCGTGTGTGCGTGTGGGTGGTCCCTGGCGATAGGACCACCAGCCCCGGCGTGGAGGGGACCCTAGGGACCGTTGCTTGCGGATTATTTCATTCCTTCTTTTCTGTATCGCTTTCCGTGTTCGCGGGCCACGAATCCCGGTACGGATTACTTTTTTTTCTGTATTTTGAGTCTAAGGCCAGCATCACCCCTATTGTCCACGACCACCAAGAGGGCGTGCTCCCGTTGCGCTTTAGATGTTTGTTTTTTTCTGTTGCTGTACTTCTTACGCATACCGTGAGCCCCCGCGTCGTGAAACCCTTTTTCGCAGCTAGCGATCGCGACCCGTTCCTTAACCGTACTTTGTACCGTGAGGGGCTCTACCTCGTTGCTTTAGAGAGGCCCACTTCGGCCCTAAATGAAAGTATTTGTTCCTTAGATACTCGCGGGTTATCTATTCACTTCTTGTCTCCCTCTGAGTTCCGTTCCCGAAAGAACAGCCGGAAGAGCGATTCCCCCGAACGAGTGCACTTGCACTGGCGCCCCGAAGTAGAAATCGTCCGTGGGTGTGAGCTTCGGTTTGTGGAGGACCATTTTCCCTGGTCGCCCTCCACCTTAGGGAACTTCTTCCCCGTTCCCTCACCGATCCGTCACAGTGTATATTATATAAAATGTATATGTATATACAATGTTTATTATTTTTCTACAATGTACACAATTACAAGGAACACTTTAAGTACCATATTTGAGTGACGTTTATTTTATATTGAGGCTGTGAGTGCGCGAATGAAAAAACAGAGTTTTTAATAATCATTCAACAAATATATTTAGCAATGTAACCACAGATTAATTAACAAAAAGGTAATGAGGGGTTAGCCATTCCGCGGTTGTACTAAATCACGATAGCGTGTCGGTACTAAAATCACGATTGTCTCGAGTGACCCGATATCTAGTGTTTAAATGCCTTTTTTGAAAGCAGACAGAAATAGGAAGGAAAAATTTGAAGGGATGAAAAAGAAAGTTAACGGAAAAACGTAGGTCTACACAAGTCTAGCTGTGTAATCTTATATTGACCAGGCTTGCGCTAGATCCCGTAAAAACTGATGGTTGCAGAAGTACTTAGAAATACTCGGACAAAATAGAAAATTAGAAAAGTTTAGGAGAAAGATAAATTGGCAAGAATGTAGTAGTGAGCATTGCCACAAAATCATACATGATAAATAACTTTGACAAGTATATAAAAGATTGTTCAATTAAAATATGGTTAGGGAAGAGTCGTACAGTAGAGATTGGCATGCAGTATCGAGTCAAAGTAAGTTCTTATTAAGGCGAGATGATTAGATCTCAGTACAAGTTTTTAACGATACAATAATTTAACGGTTTCCTGTTTTTTTCAGACACATTAGTAGTTCCAAAGCAAGAGTTCTTTACTCGTAGTAGTAATAAGTCCCAAGAAGTCAATACATTTTACCCATTATAGTTTGGTTTATTGTTAGTCACATCTGTTTATCAGAGCCTTTAACCGTAACAGCAGAGATTTTCTTTGCAGTTTTTTATTCATGTCGGAATATTGCTTGGTTTTACTACTTGCTACAATCGCTTTGAGGAAAACCTAGACTCGCTTCATACGTCACTTGAATTTCTATCTCCACTCGAATTTTAGCTAAACCAACAGAAAATTAGAAATTGTTTTGTTAATTGCTCGTATTCACCGTGAGGATGTTTAAGCTTTGTAGGCGTTATGCACGCTTGTGCCAACAACAAAAATTAAGGTTCTATACTCGAAGGACTACCTGATGCTTCGGGAAAAAATGACTAGTAAGTTCAAAGAGGATCTATTCCAGTACTATGTCAGTTTATTTTAAGTCAAGTGCTATGTTGTAGTAAGTGCTATGTTCTATCAAGTTCTAGTTCGTATCTATGCTGTTTTGTATCTAGTTCTAGTTTGTATCTATGTTGTTTTCTATCTGTCTAAAATGTCTAAATCTATAATCGATGTAACCTCAGTAGGGATGTTCTTGGCGGGGGAGGAATGTTCTGATTGGTTACAAAAATTGTGGAAACTAGGGAAGGGAGGTGAAAGTTTCCGCCCTTCTTGGGTTTTTCCCAGTCGCCATATATGACTAATTTTGGCCCTTGACTGTGGCAAGTAATAAAGTCAAGCTGCGCGCTGACTGTGGTAAAACATTCGAGAAATAACGGACTAGAAAGTTAGAAATGATGGTACCTGGTGACCATATGCGAAACAAAGAACGAAAAAAGCTACGGGAAGAATCGCGGGCCTTTATGGCTTCATGAATTTACTGCTGCCACGGAACGTTTTACAAAATTTCAAGGGATCGGCTATAAATCAACTAAAAGCTAAATACTATGAATTTATAATACAAACTAAGGATAAACTAAATATTCACAGTTAAATGTATGACAAGTCTTAACAGTTTTTTTTCATCAATGTTACAAAAATTGTACACCCATTTCGAACTTTTGTAAAACGTAAAAATTCTTGGAAAAGATACTTGAACAAACAGTCATCAATTGCATAGCAAAATAAACTCTAGTCGTCCGAAGTCAAATTCATTTCTTAGATTTAATCCACTTATATTCAGTTATTGGAAATCCTACTGATTCCACGTGTTGTTTAATCGTCATTTACTACTGCTGACGCTGCAAAGCATATGAAACTCACTTTATTTTACTTAAGTGAATAAATGAATATTACAGTTCCATGTAAAATAATCTGAAATTATGGTCCACAATATTATTGAACAGAACTGACTTTTTACTTTCCACTTAATTAAATGAGTTTGTCATTTCATGTACTCTATCTTTAACCTATAAGGTGTTAATAAGTAGTACTACTTTTGAAATTTTCTTTGTACATTAGACACCATAACATATATTGTGTCTTTTTCTTTTATATAAATTATATTAAAAAAACAGAAGGTATCTAAACAAAGAAGAAAGTAGATTGACAAGGCAATTACTGAGTTATTATAAAAAGTTATTTAACGAAGGTTGGTTGTAATGCAATAAACACAAAGATTAAATACACATGGAATGCGCGGATCCAGAAAATACCACTCAATTTATTAGTGATGTTTATAAACAAAAATTTGTAATCTGAATTTGGAATACGATTATTGTATTAACACCCAAATATTAAAGCATTAACACCCAAAGAGTCGTCATATTCTATCAAGTATTTTTAATTTCTTTCTATTTACATAAATCTGGTCTCAGAGACCTTAATTTTAGGAGTAGAGTCGGTTATTTGCAGTTTCTATTTATATCGAGATATTGCTTGATTTTATTACTTGCTACGGTCATTTTTTGCTAAAAACCCACATCTATCATACGTTACTCAGGCTTTCATTTTCACTCCATTTCGTATAGCCAATAGAAATCAGGAACTGTTTTCCTCACGCTTATTTTGTAAAATTGCATGTGTACACCGCGCTTTCATTATTGTAAGAAAAAAAAAAAAGTAGTAAGCTTTTAAAAAACATTTGAATTTTAACAGTTATAATAACAAGTTATCACAGTTCAGTATAGTCTCCAATTTTGGAATAGTTCTTTAAGTAAGGAAATAGTTTTAACATAAAAAAGTAACAACAAAATTAGTTGGTACACCACGTGAAATATTCAACAAGGCTCCACCGAATTTATTTCAACCGTGAACCTTAACAGCATATCCCCCATACTCTTAAGCCCCCAACTCCTTTAAACTCAATATTTTTAAGCTTTAAATCTCTATGTCCCCAATTTTCTAAATTCTAAAGTCCCAAAATCCCAAAATCCCAAAAACCATCTCCTATGTTTTTAAATCCCTATATTCCTAAATTTTAATGTCCCAAAATTTCTAAGTTCTTAAATTTTAAATCAACCTAAAAATTTCTCATTCTATCCGAGAGTGGGATGATTCTTCCTTCTTCGTTACCATGTTTTCCCCAGGTTAACCAGATTTGCTCTTGATTTTACGTACACCCGCATCCGTAAGTATTAAGACACTTACTAGTTTTAATTTTATATTTATTTAATAGTATTAAATATTCCCAAGAGTAGATTAATTAAAAATTTATTACATCCTTACATTATACATATTTTATAAATAGTCAGGTATATTAACAGTTTATTGCTTAAGATTTCAAATTTTCGTATTAATGGATAGCCAGAACAAGTTATCTTCGTTGCCATGAAATTTTATAATTTCGTCCATCCGTAGGCTAATGAGTAGTATTTCTTAAATACAACTGTAAAATTCGTCGTATAAAATATTAGTTTATTCACGTGGGCACCAATGATACTTAAGTTATGAATTTTAAGCAAACGCTGGTCTAAAGAACAAATTATATCAGTGTTTAATTCTTGAACCAAGTTCTAAAAGTATATGTAGTTTTAAAACATGCAAGAATATGTATTCATAAAACGTAATCAAGTTACATGAAATAGATCTGAATGTCCTAATACTTATGGACACAGAAATACATGTACATATGTATATCATCATTCGCTATAAGAAATTGTATTGTTGGGTGTAAATGGAGTCTTATTGAAAGAGTCTTGTTATTTTAAAAATGTTATATATTTTTTTATATAGTGAATATACTTGTATATAGGATTATAAATAATGTTTAAACATTTAATATTTCTCTTTTGCAGTTTCATTATATTATAATATAAGTTAAATGATAGATTAATTCAAGATAATAGATTTTAATTGTAGCCTTCTCAAGTATTTGTGTGTAGAAAGTTAAAATATATCATCTATTATACAAAAACGTCATTACCTATTATTAATTTCATAGTTACATAATATGTGAAAAATAGATATTTAACGGTAAACAAATTACATTAAAGAAACAGCGAAAAATATGTACATTAAGAATATTAATTAAAATAATGATTACTGATGAAATATTGTCCTCTTCCACCAAGAAGGCAAAGTTAAGATACTTTAAAACCACCACAGAAGACTGATCATAATATTTCATTCGAGAGATTATAATGTAATTGTAAGATTGTAACAACTTACAATACTTTAGTAGGAAACGGTGGAATAAAATATTGTAATCTCTCTCCTTTAATATCTTTCAAGTATTTTAACATCGGTGTAGGTTCATGGCATCTAGCAAACAATAGTTTCTAATGAATTATTTACTTTTATGCAAAGTTTTGTTTCTACCTACGTCATTTTACGATATCGGAAGTGTAAGTACAAGTTCGATTGCACTTTTCGACGTTGAATTAACGATCGAGCAATATTTTATTCCATGAGGAATTTTTCGACTGTAGCAGTTATGGATATTAACGAAAATAATAATTAATAGCTATGTATTTAACTCCGAGATAGCTTTTGTCAGGATTATCTCGATTTGCACAGCTTGATAACTCGGTTCGTTCTGTTTTGTTCGGTTCGTCTCTTGAGTATGTTTTTCCCAAATTGCTGAGAGAGAAGAGACATGTCGCTGAGGGTGAGACATGCGAATTGGTAATTGCAATTCGTATCGATTTAGCAATGAAGCTATTTTAGTTCTTAAATGATTTCTAGAAGCTATGGTAACTAGATTGAGGAATATAGCTACTAACATTCAAAATATGATGCAATCTCACGACGTAAAATGAACATAAGCTTGTACATACAATATCAATTTAAAGTTTGAGATTCAATAAATTCTAAATATATCAGTTTTATTTAAAGTACAACATATTAAATTTGCATTGCAGAAAACTACTGCGTATCTTTCTTATAAATATTTTTAATACATACTAATTGGTTAGTCAAAAAATTGTCTTGTTAATTATTTTTCACACTAGTTCAGCAATCGGTAATTTTATATTGAAAACAAACGTTAAACTGTAATTTAATATAATATAAGCGTTTGTGACAGTTTTATATTATGACAGTTTTAGCTGTGTTAGATATCAAACTGTGTTAGACATTAAAGGTTCTGAAACAAATGATTGTTTTCTGTAACTAAAAACCAACCGTTTTGTGTTGAAAGTATCAATAAATTGTTTGTATAGTCATTTTGAAACTTATTCAATATTAATTTATATAGTATAATACAGTATATACTTTTATGTTATCAATTTATGTCAGAATTTGTGCGCTTTAAAATCTATCATTGTTTGGCGTAAGTAATGAACATCTATTTTATGTTACATGTTTTATTTTGTATATTAATTTGTATTATATTAAATTGATTTTATTAAGTTTTAAGCTTCAAACTGATATATCATAATTGCGCATCATAAATTCGTGCTTGACCTATTTTTTAAATTAACCATAAACAGCAGTTTAATACAACCATTTGTTTATTATCAAAGATAAATGCATTAGAACACATAAGTGTATGCTTGATTACTAAAGGGGTCTAAGTCACATATTTTTTGTTCCGAGATATTTAAAGCTTTCAGTTTGAACAAATCGAAAAAATATGTTCTGGTTATAACAAATGATTTTATATCATATTAAAATATTTCAGGAAGTATTTACTCTTGTGAAATAAGAATTTGTTATGATTGCTAAATTTTGTGTAACTTATTAAAAAATGTCATTTTTAAAGCTTTAAATAAAATTAAATCATTTTAAAAATTAATAGAATGTTTTCAATTTTCATAGTCTCAATTTTTGAAAATTTTCTATTGTAATTTGGAAATTTTCATAGTTATTTAATTGCTTTTTATACAAAGTTTTTTTACACGCTCTTCTGAATGGAATAATGAAGGTTATGATGTCGTCTAAAGTATCTGCGTATGTTTAAAAAATTAAAAAAGTTTTTTAAATGCCCATAACAAAATCTACCTAAATCACACGTTGCAGCAGGCATTTTTGTATGCAAAGCATACAAAATGGTAACTTTCATACCTTTGAAAACGTATAGTGTTTACGAATTATATTCCATTAACATTTTTATATTTATTTGAACAGTAGGCTTAAAGTAAAAAATATCAAAAAATGTTTTTAATATTCCGAATATTTATGAGGACATGAAAAGCATTTTTATACTGCAAAAATATGTCGATATTCACATTTATCAATTCTACGGAATTATTTAGCCTGCGGAATACATTTATTATACATACGATCTGTTTGAATACATTTCTACGTCATTCCGATGTTTGAAGTATTAAGAAAAATTTTCAAGCAATTGCAAGCAGTTTTGGACTATGAAAATCTATTTTAGACGTTGAAGCTTAAAGATATACGTGGTAAAAATAAATGTTTTGATTTAACGACAGAAGATCTAGGAAAAACTGAACATAGCGTGAGTGTAACAAAAATAGTTCTAGTTTAAAAAATGAACGCATTTTCAGGTCATCTTAATTTTTTTAATTTTTCCCGACAAAATTAATTTCTATCATTTATCATTTTAGAGCTATAGATTGATCCAGCTGCGCAAAGTATTCTTTATATTATTTTTAATAAACTTTATTACTAATGCAATATTCGAAACTGAATTTCGTGGTTAAATCTTTCCACACATTCTTTTATTCTTAATCTGCTAAGAATTTCAATCTAAAAATATGGTGTATAATAAACAAACGAGTTAATATCAGTAATATGAATAATATGAGTTTTGTGAGTAATGTGAGTAATGTGAGTAATGTGAATAATGTGAATAACGCGATTAACATGAAAAATATGGGTAACATATGTAATGTAAGTACATATTTCATAAACGATAAAACAATATACTTTGGGTATTTTGAAAACTAGTTCAGTTTCGACAAAACACCTTTATTTTGTCAAATTACGCATTAAAAGAAAAGAGAATTGTCAATGAAAGATATTGGCAAATAAATGTATGGAACAACTAAAATGGATATCCTATTGGATAAAAAGGGCAAAATTTTATTGTTGTTAATCAACTGCTACTATGAACATTTCAGATGATTATGAAAGCGTTTAATCGTGGATTTAGAAATAATTCGATCGAACTTTTAGATTATAGTCACAAGAGTGCAAACAAAGTCTTAACAACTTGTAAGTCTGGAAACGAACTTTGCTTGTTCCGGCAATCGGAGTTTTATCTGTTTCTTCCAAGAAAAGAGCCCTTATATTACTCTTGGGGCTATTCTGCACCTCAATTGGCGTTTCCTTCCGCCCAGCAGAAAATTTTATCACTCCTTGTACTTGTTTACTTAAAAACATACATTGTTAGATACTTTTTCACTCCGTTACTACAACATTTATTTAAGTTTTTTATTCTAATCTTGTTTCTTCGTTATTCTTTGTAAATGTTGTGTAATTTCATATTCTATTCATTAAGTAACTTACTATTTAATGCCTCTCAACTTTCTCATAATTTATAAACTGCTGATATTCTCTTCGGCAAAGATCAGTATCACATACAGTGGAGAGCAAAAGTATTCGTATACTTGAAATATAAAAATAAAGAGAACAATATTTTCTATGTTATTAAGTATATTTAAACATATATAGCAGCATATTAAATATTACATTTACATCGACAAGTGACCCAAAATTGAAGGCAATGACATCATGTAGTAACCTCAAATGACCTGAAATTCACAAGACTGTAAGAAATCGCCGGGACAAAAATATTCGTACATTATCATTTATGTTGATAAATACAACAATTGCAATGGTATCAGGACATTTTGATCAATGCAACCATTACATTAAATGATGTTCTGTTAATGTAGTCAGTAGCAGTCGTCGCAAGTACACTTTAGCACTAATATTTGCAATATGAAAAAAAACGCAATGAAACAACATTACAAGAAAAAAAAATTGCTATACGGTTACATGAAGAAGGTAAATCATATAGAAATATATAAAAAATACTAAAGAGAAGTCGATCGATTGTATAAAGTATTATAAACAAGAATAAAATAGAAGGAATATTGCGGAATAAAAAAAGAACCGGTAGACCCCGAAAATTAACTACGAGAGAAAAGTGTAAAATCTTCCGTACTATTAAAGAAAAACTAGATACCAGTGCATCTGAAATTGCATCACATCTTAGAGAATATATGCTGAAAGAAATTCAGCCTAAAACAGTACAAAGGGTGATCGATATCGGGCCGAATATAACAGTAAAGTTGCGACGAAGAAACCACTCAAAAGCACGTAAACTGGGCTAATGACCATAGCAGTCAACGTCCACATTAATAAACAACAACAACAACAGCACGTAAACAAAAAAAAGGTTAGAATTTGCAGAACAATACATAAATGCTAGACACGACTTCTGGAAAAACACAGCACTTTCCGAAGAGTTAAAATTTCATATTTTTGAGTCGGACAGTAGTAAAAAAGTATGCCGGAAAGCTAATACTGAATTGGATTTCAAAAATATATATACAACCGACGACGAAACACAGAGGTGGAAATGTGATGTATTGCTGCTTCTGGAGGTGGCAATTTAGTAATAATAAAACGAAGTCGGTTAATAAAATAATGGATAAACATTTATATTTAAATATTTTGAAAGAAAATTTACAAAACAGTACAAATGAATTAGAATTAATTAGATTTATGAATTAGATGAATTTTATTTTCAGCAAGGCTGTGACGCGAACATGCAGCCTATATGTATTAGTAACAATAGTTTTTCGCTAATAACTCAAAAACTAAAGCTTCCCCTTAATTGCGCATAAGAAAAATGTTATTCAGAATCGTGCCCCTGATAACATATTAAAAGGACATGAAAATCGTCCAAAGTTGATTTCAAAACTTTTCAACAATTTTTCGCTAATATCTCGAAAACTAAACCTTTCCGCGAAATTTGTATATGAACAAAATTGTTCAGAATCGTGTCCGTGATAAGATATTAAAAGCGCACTAAAATCGAGAAAACTTTATTTCAAAAGTTGCCGGTTTTTTTGCAATAACAATACTTTGCAATTAAAAAATGAAAAATTTTTTGATAATGGTACCAATGGGGAGTCAGGATCTACCAGATGCAAAAGGTTTCGTTCCGATCGGTCCATCCAGCTAGGCGTAATAAGCGGGCACACATAGAAAAAAAAAAAATATACTGATCGAATTGAGTAACATTCTCCTTTTTCGAAGTCGGTTAAAAATGTGGAGTTTTCCATCAAGTCGATTCTCTACATCTGATATTGATGGTCGCCCGCGTTTTTTAGCTCTTTGTCTGAAATCTCCCACCAAGGAAAGAACTAACTTACGTATGAAACGTAAATGAGTTATTAGCTTCACTCCATTCTCATTACATGAAACTTTATACAAAATGTATGAATTAATGGCACTTGTCTCTAAACCTCAGAAAAAAAGTTTTCGCCCCCCATTTAATAGATTTTCTTAAAAAACAATAGGTTGATCCATAATGATCAGCTAGATCAACACCCCCCATAAATTTATTGTAATTCAAAATTACTTGGGGCTTTCTTATTTCTACTGTATCACCATATTTTTGTATTCTATTAATGGTTTGCATCTTTGAAATGCCATTACTACTGAACATAGTCACAACACGTTTATTCTTCCATACCAAGACTAACAAATTGTTCTTTCGGCATGCAACATATTTTTTTTGAGCAAAACTTGGTTTCGACACCAAGTCTGTATTGTCTATAGACATACAATAGTATTGTCACCTCCAATGTGACATACGAGTTGTAGAGTAAATTAGTATTGTCACCTCCAGTGTGAAATACGAGTTGTAGAATAAATTAGTATTGTCACCTCCAGCGTGACATACGAGTGCAAAGGGTTAAACCTTCAAATTTTACACAACAGAAGAAAAGTGATCGACATTATTCTCTTTTCTAACATAATGAAAGGTATGATATTTTGCCCTATGGTGATTCAGACCTTCTTCTTAAATATACCCTGAACTTAACTAAGAAACTTGCACTTTAATTCGTATTAATCAGCATTTCACTAATTACAGTTACTTCAGTTATACAAGTCGAATCGGAAATTATATTAACTCCGTTCATCATAATACTGATATATTCAAAAATTCCGTAACATTCTTAAAACACTCGTTAGTCGACCTTTTTTAATTCTTAACTAGATTATATTTTCATATTGATATGCAACACATAGATTTTATATGTATTATATATAGTATTTTACATTACATTATATTTTATTTCTTTTTTTTATTTAAATTTTATTTAGACTTCTCTTATAAATATAAATATAATAAAATAAAAATATTGTAATGTGTAGGTACAGTAAAGATATTCTGGCCTCCCAAAAAAGGAGCCTTTTATTCGTTGATTTTCAGAAATCTTTGAGGATCTGAATGTTTAGAAGTCGGTTGAGAATTTAAGGATATGAGAATTTAAAGATTGAACGAATTTGGAATTCGGGGTCTAGGAATTTGAAGATCTAAGAATTTGAACATCTAGGAATTTAGAGACATAGGTATTCGGAGGCATGTGGATTTGGGAATCTAGAAATATGAGACTTACAGAGTTATAAGTTTTAGAATTTGGAAAATTTATAAAATTGCGATTTAAAAATTAGAAAATTCTAAAACTTGAAGATTAGAAATTTAGAAATATGAAAATACAGAAAATTTAAAAATGATCAAATTAACATATGTCATCAGACAGAAACTGATGTTTTTTTTTTATTTCAACTTTAAATTAAGTTTCAGTTTGCTTAAGCAATTTTAAATTATGAAACACATTAAATATTTTTCCTTATAATACACTTCTTCTTCTATCAAAAGGCTTACCTTATATATAAGTAAAATAAAATCAAAAGATGCATTTTCTACATTTAAATATGTAAAAATAATTAAAAAATTTTTGAGACAAAAACGTTCCTCATTTCCTATTTTCCGAACGAAACTTATATATCTGTAATATTTCGTCTGTAACGACGATAGTCATTTGAACGATAAAAATTCTTTGTTCGATTACAAGCGTAAAATCTCCAGTTAAAGACACCGACAGAAAGTTTAATCTAATGGCAGGTTTTTGCAGAAAATCAGGTACTGTTAAATGACTTTTTCATTGAGATTCCCGTTTCAGCAAGTGCTCAACTTAACTTGTATTTAGCTTGGAACAAAAGTTACGTGTTCTTTCCAGAGAAATAGTATGCTGTTACGAAAGGAAATTGTGTCTAAGTTAATACGAAAATTAAAACGACGAAATGGATTACAGTATAATAAGCTTTTAATCATAACTAAAAACTACATTGCGACGGAAGAACTTATGTGAAACTCGGTTTAAAGAGTACTAATGTATGCAAACTGACGTTAAACTGTTACCATTCTCTTAAAACTCCACAAAGATCGTTTAAACGTGAAGTGAATACGATTTGCGTTTCGCTGTTACATTTTGTTTTTCTTTCGAAAAAAATTGGAAATAATTTGAATGATCCTCTTGCGTTCATGTAATATATAGGGTAGGTCAATAACTATTAGCACCTTAAATATCTTCGAATTTATAAGGCTCAAAGGAAAATTATAACCTAACCAAAGTTGTACGGTAAGAAGGGGTCTACTATATACCAATAATTTTTGTCCAAGTGGAGGCGTTTTGGAGGTATGAACGTCATCTTTGTTTTTTTTTTTAAATGGAACGGTATGTTTTCTTACTTACATTCTAATAGAGTATTTTAAAGCGAAAACAATCATCTATTGGGAAGGTCTTGGTCTTGGTTATGCCAATTGTGATGAAAAACAATTACTTTCAGGAAATGGTTGAACACTTCCTTGCCGTCTCTGGATGCTCATATGTACTTCATCTCACCTACCTGAACTTATCACTCGACTTTCAAAAATTTTATTTCTTTCAATTGTATCGTATTCAGCTTCGTTTGTACCCGTTTGTACCACCTTTCATTTCGTTTGTACCCTAAGGGGTGAAAAGTTACTAGGGGGTGAAAAATATCCCAGCACTCCACTTTAACATTTTTTATTTCTTTCAAAGCCATCATAAAAAGGGACATCCGTAGAGGTTTTTACCACCCTCACTTTCGTTTGTACCCCAAGGGGTGCGTTTGTACCGCCTTTCGAAAGTACCCCCGAGGGGTAACTTCGCCATTTTTTGAGATATTTCAAATCTTCTTGCGGGTGCTGATTCCTAGTCGTTTGTACCCGTTTGTACCACCTTTACTTTCGTTTGTACCTCAAAGGGTTCATTTGTACCGCTTTTTGAAAAAATCCCCTAGAGGTAACTTCGTCAATTTTGGGAATTTTTTAAATCTTCGTGGGGGAAGTTTTCTCTTCGCCTGCAGAGGTTTGTACCACTTTTACTTTCATATATTTATTTGTAATTTCAAATGTTGAACGTACATCGATGACTTTAATACAATAAGATATTGCAAGTAAATATAACTCAAATTACATCGTGTTTGGTGTAATTTTAATCAGAAATACGAGACAAATACGATGGTAAAAGTTCCATTGACGAAAAACCAAAAATAAAGAATTTTGATTTTTGAATTTAAAAGACAGAACACGCTCGAGTCTTTCATGTTTACCGAACGCTTCAACCTTCTGCCTCTCTTTCTTTTCCATTCGCCGTCCTCTTTTATGTTAAAAACTTTATTCACTCGTTACATACGCAATTGTCAACATAATTATAAATACGACAGTAAAAGTTTCATGAAAAATTAGTAAGAAATAAGAAAATTGCGATCTTTTGCTTTTCTTGCATTATTATGTGTCTCACCGATATTCGATGTTCGTCGATGATCGTATGTAGCCTTTGACTGTTTATTGATTTTTACTCTTACGACAAAGACGTTTTTCACATTTACGAACACCATCCTGTTATGTACAATGTCGCAGTTAACTCTACGGTATTTTTTCAACAGTCGGTATAGACAAACCCTTTGAAGTACAAACGAAAGTACAAGTGGTACAAACCTCTACAGGCGAAGAGGAAACAGCACCACCAAAAAGATTTGAAAAATTCCCAAAATTGACGAAGTTACCTCTAGGGGATTTTTTCAAAAGGCGGTACAAACGAACCCTTTGCGATACAAACGAAAGTAAAGGTGGTACAAACGGGTACAAACGACTAGGAATCAGCACCCGCAAGAAGATTTGAAATATCTCAAAAAATGGCGAAGTTACCCCTCGGGGGTACTTTCGAAAGGCGGTACAAACGCACCCCTTGGGGTACAAACGAAAGTGAGGGTGGTAAAAACCTCTACGGACGTCCCTTTTTATGATGGCTTTGAAAGAAATAAAAAATGTTAAAGTGGAGTACTGGGGTATTTTTCACCCCCTAGTAACTTTTCACCCCTTAGGGTACAAACGAAATGAAAGGTGGTACAAACGGGTACAAACGAAGCTGAATACGATACAGTTGAAAGAAATAAAATTTTTGAAAGTCGGATACTAAGTTCAGGTAGGTCTTCATCTCTGTCTCGTAATCTCTTATTATCTTGTTTGGCGAATATTTAGGATATTATCTTCCAAAAGTGTAGGTGATATTTCATTTTAAAAACGTTAGGTACCTTATTGTGTTCAATGTGTCAGGAATAAGAGAGGATCTAATATACGTTGGTAGTTGATAGTCCAAGCTCGTTATCTATCAATTTATCGAACCATCGTAAATTAGAGTTACTCTAGTAATGCATATTTTTTATGTTAATTTGATCATGATTTGTGAAAGGAGCCACATTAGTGAACACTATTTTAGTAAAAAATTAGCTTTCATTTCTAATTTGCGTCAAACGTGCTCACAAAATCTAATGCGATTTTCAGGATCTCAAATTCTTTAAATTCACCAAATTCACAAGTTCACAAATTCTGAAATTTCTGAAATTCTCAAATTCGCAAGATTTAAAATCCCTAGACTCCATGATTTCTACATCTTTGTATTCCGATATAACACCGTTCTCAAATCTCTAAGTCCATAAGTCACAAAGTTTCTAAGTACCTATAACCCTAAATTCCTCGGCCCGCAAGTCCTTAGATCCACAAATTCCTACGTTCTAAAATATTTGCGTACGCAAAATCCTAGACCATTAAGATCGTAAATTTCCACAAATGTACATTTCCAAATCCCCTAATTCCTTTGATCTGCAGTTTTCAAGGTCTCTCTTGGTTAATAAAAATAAACACAGAGGAATCCTTTTCTTCTTCAATTACAATATTTTCCTTAGGGAAATTATGTTTGCGTTTAACCGCATATATACAGGGTGTCTCATTATAATCTTTCCATACCATTATCTTGCAAAATATTCATTATTCGAAAAAAATGTTTAAACGAAACATGTTCTATCTAACGGGGGACATTCAATGGTTTACATTGTTTCTTTTCTGGATAGAGGCGCCTGCGACATTTGAAAATGACCTTTGTTTGTTTAAATGGAAACGTAGTTTTTATCACGCTAGACATATAACTTACCTCAAGACGTTTTCATTGATCTACATTATGTTGACCTTGAAATGTCATTCAAGGTCATGTCAACGGCTTGAAGTTTTTTTTTCACTGCACGTCCAGAAAATGTTTTTATCTTTTAAATTCAACAACACGAGATTGAATGCTGTTGACATTAATGTTTAGAAACACAGAATATTACAACGATATTCTCCAGCTGGCATAACGACTTCGAATACTAGTACTATTGATATTCATGTTACTCGTTCTACTTGTTCTAGTTGCTTCGAAGTGTTAAATAGGTAGATAGTACAGGCGTTCTTCATTTTGATAGCAATTAATTTTACGATGGCTGATTATCCGCCTAGTGAAATTGTTGATATGATTTTGATTTTGACAGAATGTCAGCGAAATTTTAGGCAAACTGCCTGAGTGTATCAGGAAAGATTTCCGGATCGCCGGCACCCAAATAGGGTCGTTATTAGAAATTGTGAGATTCGGGCTCGGCAAGGATTTTTGTATCGACATCATCGTGGCCAACGTTCAGACAGATTGGAACTTGTAACGCTATCAACGGTAACAGCAGATCCTCATACTAGCACTGGGGTTATAGAAAACAGTATTGGCATATCACGATCTACGATGTCAAGTATCGTTCGACGACATCATTTTCATCCCAATATCACATTTCTTTATATCAGGCATTACGTGATGTCGATTATGGTGGTAGCTAGAGATTTTGCCATGGTTTCAGCGTAGGATAATGCATGATCCTTTCTTTTTCCCCTACGTGCTATTTTCGGATGAAGCTACTTTCAAAAACACGGAAGAAGTGAATCGTCACAATTTCCACTATTGGTGCAATGAAAACACTCACTGACATCGAGCAATTGAACATCAGCGTCAATGGTCTCTAAATGTTTGGTGTGGCATTATTGGTGGGTCCATTTTTATTTAGTGGGTCCATATTTTTTTAGTGGTACACTAATTGGAGAACGATACAATAATTTTCTTCGTAATGAGTTGCAAATTCTTTTAGAAGACATTTCAGTGGCCACCAGAGTGAGGATGTGGTTCTAACATGATGATGCTCAAGCTCAGTAAGATTGCCGCGTTCGACAAATTTTAAACGAAATTATATAGACGGTGGATATATAGAGGAAATCCGATACCTTTTCGACCATGGTCGCCAGATTTAACACCTTTGGATTTTTACTTGTGGGGTTACATAAAAGATAAAGTTTCGTTTACACATTTTTATTAAATAATGAATATTTTGCGAGATAATCGCGTGGAACGATTATAATGCGACACGCTGTATATGAACTGTTCGTTTCTTTTTTTTTAGAAATGGATTTTTCAAAATCTTAAAAAAAAGTGTTCATGTAAAATAAAACGCATCTTGGAAAAACTTTAATTCTGCAACGAGGATGAATTTGTGCCTGTAAAAAAATTAATCTTTTTTATTCAGAAATTTCAAGGAAAATGAAAGAAATTTCGATGTGGTAAATTATTTTTTTAAAAAAGGTGAACATTATTTTACACTTAAGTCTCCTAGCAAGCTAAATGCTTTGACGTGATGGGAAGAAAGGAGCAATTTTACGGATCGCGTCAAATTCTGGACCCTCTACTTGTATAACAGTAACAAAAGCTAGAATTATATCTAATGTTCGTAATAACCAACATTTTACTAAAAAGTACACCAACAAGTGAATATAAAAAAATAAAAATAATATTTTCATTAAAGATGTTTGTGATCAAGTTTGGCAGAGTAATATTATGAACTACTAAGTGGAATAAAGCAATATTTTCAAACGAAAGTAGTTCAATTTGGAAAGACGAGATGGTTTTTTTTATTAGTATCTCGACTTAAAGAAAGATTAAGTAATTCTATCAAAAAGGCAAGTCGACGATGAATCTATTATTGTTTAAGTGCTTTGATACGAATAGAAAAGTGAAATTGCGTATTTAAACACTAAGGTGAAAACTACAAAGCGCAGAACGTTTCTCATGGTATAAAATTACAATTTTCACAAATGTCTGGTGTTCAGGATTTTATATTCTAACTAGACAACGCATCTATTCATACTTCTTACATAATTGCATAAGGATTTGGAGAATATAGAATAAATAAATTAGATTGGCCTGCTCCTTTTGTGTGAAATGAACATAATAAAAAATGTATAGAGACTTCTTATAAGAAGTGTTTATAAAAGTAATAAACAATATTAAACAGTAAATGAACTAAAACTTGCTGTTCAAAAGTCTTAGCGGAAGATCGACCAAAATATTATCAAAAGTTGTACGACACTTATGCATATCGAATTTTCGAATCGATTATAGTATAATGTGGTAAATGTAAACATTAAAATAGAAAGAATTAAACGGTATTGTGAATGTATCCTTAATTACATCACATGACCCTATGTTTTGATTGCTTTCTGACATTTACATAATCCATTTTTTATATCATAAAACGTAAAAATAAAGTATTTCTGTGACATAATATAACACCAATACATAATAGTAATAGAAATAAAATCAAATAACACTTTAGTGTTTAAAAACTGTGAAATAACTAAAAGTGTATGAACATATTTTGTAACGTATATAAACTTATGATTGTATATTTCAAGGTGGTCAAAATCAGTTTGGAATCATTGAAGTAAATAATAAAAATTCAGCTGTGCGATCTTCAAAAAATGAGAAACGTGGAGTAGTTTCTGCAGTCTATCTATGCTCTCTTTGGAATTCACCATTGACTTTACGAGCTTTACTTTGTTACGCGTGCTTACTTTAGAGAAGTTTTGAAATGCATCCAGTTTTCTGTGTAATTGGTTCTGTTCCACGAGGACTTAATATAAAGTTGCAAAAGTTTAGAAATGAAGATCATTTGTTCACTTCTTAGAGATAACAGTTGAATATTCAAGATAACAGATAAATATGTAAGTTATATGAATAATAGGATAAAGTTAATCCCTTGCACTATTTTGATGAGTCTGATTTCTGACGGATTTATACTTCAGCTATGATCAATTTTACTCGAATTTTTTATACGGTTCAATTTGGAGTTCAAGCTCAATTCTAATTTGCGTGGTGAACAATTGCATAATATCAAATTGACATAACATTTCAACTTCCTTTGTGTGTTTTAATATTGTAAGCGTGACTTGTTAGTTGTAATTGACGCACCTGAACAATAAATCGTTATGCAAGAGTTTGATACTTAAATGTTAATAAATAATTCTTAATAAACCAGAAATGATAATTTAAACGTATCAATTCTTAGAGATTAAAGTCATGAATTAACAAAAATCTATAAAACACCTTAATCTTGTTATACATATAAGAGTAGAGGAACAATTGATCACCTTCTATTATGAAATTTTTTAATTATTCAAGCAAGTTATTTATACTAAAATAAAGTTAATACTCAAATATTAACACTGAAAAACACTGAATTAGTCTATTATACATGCATTACATAGATAAATAGCGGCACAATTAGCAAAGAACTGATTACAAATACAAATTATAAATTCCTCTTTCTGCGTATATAAAAATGAAGCCCTTCGTGATTTGTTCGCAATAATTTCAGAAAGTTCAGATCGTTCGAGTTTTATGGGCTTTCAGCATTAGTTAGAATAATTTATTAGGAAGGTTAATCAGTTAACTGCATTGGACACATACACACGTCAATCCAAAGCTTTATGTCAGTGCAATTGCCGATAACGAATTGTAAATTTTTTATTGAATAAAAATATGTATAATAATTCCTTCTATTAATAATTCTTTCTATTTTAGTAAAGTTTGTAGTAGAGGCATTTGTCTTGCGTTCGACATGTATACTCGTCGTTGTTTGAGTTGAATTACACATCTTGCAAAGGATTTTTAAAACAAAATTTTGCATTTTTAGTTAACTGATAAAGTATTTATACTTTTGGTTGGTTAAAAGTATTTATACTTTTGGCTGGTTAAAAGTATAAGACATCATAAATTAATCAAACGGGTTGAGAAAGAGTCGCAAATATTTAGAGGAGACAGTTATGCATTTGCATGGTCGATCATTTTCTTTGCAAACATGTTTCGTTTATAATCGATATCACGATGTGTAGATTATTGTTTATGGCAGAGTTCGCAAATTAAAACAAGAATTGGTATTGACAGATAACGCTAAAATCATAAGTATGAATTTACTCACAAATATCGTTGAACTGGGATATATGAATTTTGTTTTAAATTTAAATTTAAAAGTTTGCAAATTTATCATTTTTGCATATAGTAAAATCCTTTTAACTGACAGTCGGGACACTTTTAGTAGAAATTATATCGAAAATTATAGAAATAAAAGTATAGTAAAATGTAAAATAGAGATCTCAAAAAGCACAAGTACTTACTGGTATAGTACAGATTACAAAATGGGAGTTTGTCTTTCAGACGAAATATTCTTTCCTCCAAACGAATTTCTTTTAACAGCTCTTCATTGTGTGAGGTTTCCTGTCAAACTTCCACTAATTTGTAAATCGGAACAAGATTATTAACACAAAATCTATTAGATACCTATGGTGCCTTTCAAGAGTTTGCATTTCCAGCTCTACTTATGCTGACGTTTCAAACCTCTACTCTTTGTCACCTAATCAATCACCTTTCAGCTTTAGCAAGATGAAGAGTATGAAGTCTCAAACTTTGAACGCCACAAGATACTATAAGTAATAATATCCTATCTACTATATAGAGTTAGACATTGTCCAATATACCTCATATTCACTGTCGAATCGCTCTGAAGGAGAGAATGATCTGGTTATATATATACTGATAAAACTTTATAAAATGTAATAACCAAATATCGTACATATTTGCTTTTAAATGCAATAACTTCAATTTAAAAGATGATATGCAGAGTATCGCATTTAAAGTTGCGACGGAATATCTTCTTTAATTATGCAACCGCAACATCTGTACCACCATGGTATTGGGTGATCATTATATAATAAAAATTGAAGATTTAGTATCACTGACATTATGTATGAAACATTTTTTGCATCTGCATAATTAAAAAATGTATTTGGGGATTGCACTTAACGTAAATAGCCTGTATATTTTATACACATATTGGAATAGTTAAATAGTTTCATCGTTTCCTAATTGTATTTTTAATGCACAAGAAAAATTATTATCGATGAAGATTTTCATTTCAAACACACATAAGCAAAACATTCCTAAATTTTATGTGTACTGTTATTGCAGTACACACATTAGCTATTTATACCAAAAGTCAAAAAAAAAGTAATCACTCAAAGTTTGGTCACCGAAAGTTAGTATGTTACTGTAACTTAAAGTGGCAAAACGATACGAAATTTTCATTGCAACAATATGAATCTATTTCCTGGGATAACTAATGGTTTGTAAAGTAACCACAAAAAATACCAAATCGATTGGTTGAATAGTTTTTGCTGTTTTTGTCCTGTGAATCGAAACAAAATTATTCTGGGAGAAACGGGTTTAAAGTTCTCTGCTGCTAATAAGCGCAGTGCGACGCGCTCGCTTCGAAGATCAATAAATATCGGAATACATTCTTTAAATATTTCCCCCAAATTTTCACTGTGTATTTTAATAGTCCGCCACAAAAAATAGGTTCACTTCTTCTTTGTTATCCCTTCTTATTTATCTTCTTTTTAGTTATTTTATTTTATTCCTATTTCTATCATTTATGCCTACAGTCGTGATGTCATTTAGTAAAAATAATTTGACAACAGAATAATGTTTTTATTTATTTTTTCTATTACATATTTTATAAGAAATATTTGTTCATATGGAATGCGGCCATGTGAAATAATTAAAAGTATATTCATATTAACAATTAATCATTTCTATTTTAATGTTTTATACCTCCGAAAAGGTTGAAATGTATTTAATATACTACCTAACGAGTAAATAGGTTTCATTCATATCTGTTACGTAATTGTATGATTGAATGAAATAGAAATTACTTCATTAGGAAATAGAAATTATTTTATACTTTTTAGTGCATTTCGAAGTCGGCGTATTTTTTTTCTTAAAATTATTTTATTGGTAATATTTTGGTCGATCTTTCGCTAAGATTCATAAACGCCAAGTTTTAGTTCATTTACTGTATTACTTTTATAAACACTTCTTGCAAGAAGTCTGTATACATTTTTTATTATGTTCATGTTACGTAAAGGAGCGGACCAATCTAATTTATTTATTATATTCTTCAAATCTTTATGTAATTATGTAAGTCGTATGAATAGATGCGTTGTCTAGTTAGAATATAAAATCCTAAACCCCAGACATTTGTGAATATTGTAATTTCACATCATCAAGAACGTTCTGTGTGTTATTATTTGAAAACGCAATTTCACTTTTCTGTTCGTATCAAAGCGCTCAAACCATAATTGATTCACGATCGTCTTGCCATCTTGATAGAACCACTTGTTCCCGCGATGGGTAAAATATTAACTTTTATAGCTGTTTTCGAAGGTTGTAAATCTTCGTCGATCCATGGCGTTTCCACAACTTGTTACAGTAATGGAATTATATGTAGAATAATTGTTGTAAACAGAATTTATAAAGTGGCTCAGTGTCCTCCACACTGGTGTGCTCAGGTCAATGAAGGATGTAGATCATCATCCCACAAGTTGTAATGACTGTTGTATGTCATTGCTGTTGGTAGCTGTTATGACCCGCAAAAGTAAGTATGTTTCAATGAAGTTAGTCTAACAAGGAAAGGCACATAAGTGTCCCCCTCCGATTTTGATGAAACTTCGTAGGTTTATTAAGCAGGCAAAAATAAGGGACACGTATTTTTTTTTATCGACTGAGACGCGGGTTTAAGGGGTGAAACGAGCCCTTAAAGTTTCGACCCCTTTTGGCTATCTCGAAAACCATACGAGATACGTTAAAACTTCTAATAGAAAAGTTGTATGGTTTCTTGCGTATAATAACAGGATGTTAACGAATTTTGCAAAATACAATTTGTTTATAACAAAACAATTTTTCATAACCTTATTTTACAATTTATTCAAATTTGTATAATGACAAAAAGTGTAGAGAATTTTATTACAAATCCATTGGTATATATATATACAATATTGACTCCTACAATTCCTCAGATTTTTATCATAAAGGTTCGCGCGCGCGCCCGCTGACGCTCCACACTATACTAAATCGGATGAAGTCAGACGATATTACACAGTTTGAGAAACAATTACATTTGCGTTGTAATTAACATTTTTCGTTAAAGTACAGAGGTATTCTATATGTTAATTTTATTAGGTAATGAATAGTTTAAATACGTTAAGGAACATAATCACGGCAATGATGGTATTGCTCGAAGAAATGATTCAAAAGGTTTTCGATGCACCGTGCACATAAAATAATTGCTGCGTCACTACATATGTGGCATAGTGGTTCATTATGTGATGCATAGCAAAATACGGGATTTTGAAAATGAAGTCTTGACGATATGTATCTACTTTATACCATGGAGTATTTGAACCTCGATTACAGCAGACCATGTTCAAGGCGATGAATATTTTTGTTATGGCATCGACATCCGGAAAACTTACAAAAGAAAATTTTAAAACCTGGTTAACAGAAGTTTATTCTCCAAATACAAACAACAAAACAGCTCTATTATTAGATTCTTGGAGCGCGCATTGCTGTCGTAGGATTGACGAAGCTATTCCGATAAATAAAGAAATAATATTATTTATGATTCTAACTGGAACTAAACAAAAGTAAACAAAATATGGAACGTAAACAAAATATTTACAACTATTATACGTGTACGGATTTCGCGTATGGAAAAATTTTGTTTGTCGCTTTTCGGACATAGTTGCTATATTGCAATATGACATTAATCTCCACACACGAGATAGCATTCTAAAACTACAATGACTTGTTCATAATCAGTTTTCTTCACCACGATTTGGAAATTTCATTTTATGATATAAAAGTGGATTCATATCGTCAAAACCACCTCATTTTCCAAATACAGTAGAATTTTGCTATGCATCACATAATGAGCCACTATGCCACATATGTAGTGACGCAGCAATTATTTTATGTGCACGGTGCATCGAAAACCTTTTGAATCATTTCTTCGAGCAATACCACCATTGCCGTGATTATGTTCCTTAACGTATTTAAACTAATCATTACCTAATAAAATTAACATATAGAATACCTCTGTACTTTAACGAAAAATGTTAATTACAACGCAAATGTAATTGTTTCTCAAACTGTGTAATATCGTCTGACTTCATCCGATTTAGTATAGTGTGGAGCGTCAGCGGGCGCGCGCGCGAACCTTTATGATAAAAATCTGAGGAATTGTAGGAGTCAATATTGTATATATATATACCAATGGATTTGTAATAAAATTCTCTACACTTTTTGTCATTATACAAATTTGAATAAATTGTAAAATAAGGTTATGAAAAATTGTTTTGTTATAAACAAATTGTATTTTGCAAAATTCGTTAACATCCTGTTATTATACGCAAGAAACCATACAACTTTTCTATTAGAAGTTTTAACGTATCTCGTATGGTTTTCGAGATAGCCAAAAGGGGTCGAAACTTTAAGGGCTCGTTTCACCCCTTAAACCCGCGTCTCAGCCGATAAAAAAAAGTACGTGTCCCTTATTTTTGCCTGCTTAACAAACCTACGAAGTTTCATCAAAATCGGAGGGGGACACTTGCGTGCCTTTCCTTGTAAGACTGACTAGTCGCCTCTAAAAACCCAGAAAAAAAAGCAATGGAGGAAGTTCAGGACGTGAAGGTGTTACCAAAAAGGACCAATCAGGACAGATTGTTATTTGTAAAAAATAGTGATTGGTGAGATGGTTCAACGAATGAGATTGTAAGACTTTTAGCCCTCACTCCAAGGTTGTATATAACGTTTTGTTAATAAGGTGACTCAAACAGTTAAGTGATTTGGGTCCTTCAAAAGAACTGAGTAATGGGGCACACTGCGAGAGTGCTGAATGATTGAGCCCGAGTGCCTTGGCCCACCGAGTATGCAAGGATTTTCGTAAACATTGCACACTGCAGGGGTGCACAGTTTAGGACCATGGAAATAAACTTCTTTAAGGAAAAATATATTGAAAATCTGTTTAAAATTGCAAGAGTGAAACGCTTTTAGGTTTGACAAAACACCCATAAATATTACGCTAATTATATTCCGAGCAACTCGGAACACCACTTCATTTTTTCTTAAGTCGTGATACTAATAAGAAAAACCATCTCGTCGTTCCAAATTGAACTTCTTTTGTGTGAAAATATTGCTTTATCCCACTTAGTAGTTCATGATATTACTCTGCCAAACTTGATCACAAACATCTTTAATAGATGATGAAAATTTTATTTTTATTTTTTTATATTCAATTGTTGGTGTACTTTTTAGTAAAATGTTGGTTATTGCAAACATTAGATATAATTCTAGCTTTTGTTACTATTATACAAGCAGAGAGTCCAGAATTTAACGCGACCCGTAAAATTGCTCTTTCCTACCCGTCACGTCAAAGCATTTAGCTGGCTAGAAGACTTAAGTGTAAAATAATTTTCACCTTTTTTAACAAAATTATTTACCACATTTAAACTCCTTTTATTTCTCTTGCAATTTCCGAGGGAGAAAGTCTCCTCTTTTCCTAGACACAAATTCGTCCTTGTTGTACCAAAGTTTATGCTTCTCCACTACCCACTCTATTTTAAACTAATATTTGTTTCCTAAAAATTCTATGAAAAATTGTATTGTGCATAAACAGATAAAACTTTACAAAACTGAGGAAAAGCAACAATGAAACTGTAGACAAGCAATGCCAACTTGTATTCTTATCACGTACTTATTTCGTAAAATTCTGATGTGGTATTACAATAACATTGTATATTTTTTGTTTGAATTTATTATGTTGAAGAATTAGTGGACTGTTATTAATAAGTTTTGTGCATCATAGTTAGCTAAACATATGGTATTCCATGGATATTGGAGCTGTTAAATTCGTGTGTACTGATGTAGGGAATTTTTAATGATGGAGCAAATGTTAACTTTGCCTTTCTACAATAACTGATTTATTTGATGTTTGGTTGTCTGTTCTTACAAAAATTCTGTTTTAAAACTATCGCTTTGTGCTTTTTATAAATGTTCGGTTGTGGGCGTATGTTTAGAGGTGATGACTAAAATTAAGGTGGGAAAATGTCGCTGTCCAATCATAATTTGTGAATTATGTCGGGGGTCATTCTCCCCTTTCCTCTGGGTACGTATTGTGGAAAAACTCAAATTCGCGTGCAGGTAGTATGTACCGTTTGAATATTTTTGCCTATCATTTATGGTACGTCTATTGTCAAAGGGAAGTAAATCTTGGACCGTAATTTGGTCTTTTTGCTTGAGCATAAATATTGAAATAAAAATTAGAAATTCGGAATCGGCAAAAAAACCCTTCCTGGTCGTAAATAATTGTTAACAGCTGTTAACAGAAGTTGAATGTGTGAACTCATCTCGTTGTCATGGTTACACGAATTAATCTGTACTTTCCCATTATACCATCATGGTCATGATATTTGTAATACTATTTCATTGTAAATGTAAACACATTGTGAATAAAACCAATTTGATAACATTGTACAACAGCCAAATGCTTTCGTAAGCGCCACTATTAAATTCTTGTAGATTTTTACGAGCTGATTACGAATCTAAAATCTGCTTTTGTCTAGGTCGTACAGTTTTTCAGAAAAATAATGTTAAAGAAAATTGAGAATTTTTCAAATTTGGAAATTTTTTATACATTCACCATAGCAGCTATTTAGTGGCTTTTTGCATAAGAAAAATCTGTGAATTTTTCGAATAAAACGATATAAATTGTTATTACATTGTAAACATTTAAATATGTTTAAATAATGATCAAAGTAAGAAAGACACCAAAAGCGTACCAATTTTTGCTGATATTTTCCAATTTATTTAAAAAACTATGGGTCTAACTGTAAGCTAAAATCTAACTATCGTATCTGATGAAGAAGACATTTCTGCTGCAGAAAGCATCCAGCGCAATTAAAAAAATTACTTTCGTTTACATTTTAGAAGGAAAATTGTTTGGCAAAACACGCGTCGCTGCCAGTGGTATTCAATCTTGGCACGGCACTGTGGTCGACCTGTAGCAGAAATGTCTGCTCTATCACATACGATGCACAGTGGCGAAAAACGACGAAAATGTGGACAAAACTAATATCTTCGATTCTGAGATAAATTATTTAAATGTTTTTAGATAAAATGATTATATTAGTGTTACAAATTAATTTTTTGTGTTAAAAATCGAATTTTGATTTGTTAGTTAACTAATATGGTTAGTTAACTAGTACGTATGAATTTTTATCTCGAAAACTATTTATCGAAATTAATTAAATCTTTCTGCATTTTAAACTTGAATGTTTGAACTATCATAATCATATTTTTTTCATTAGCAAATTCATTTTTTATTATCAGAAATTGCAAATAAATTTTTATTTTAAAAATTTTTTAATAATGTTTAAATATCTAATATGTAATATATATATATATATATATGGGTGTGGATATTGAAATCTCACCTACAAAACAAGACTTTTTGCAACGGTCAGCGACGACATATTTGAAAAACGTTCGAAACCGCTGTTGTCACGTATGATAATAGGGCGCGCGCGTGAACATAAATGTGAATAACTCAGAAAACCGCAAATTACCGCAAGATATCGTTACGGATTCTTGTTCGGGAAGCTTCCAGCTTTCATTTAAGCCTATTTGGTAGGTGAACCGAGGTGGAATTCATAACTTTTCCCTTACATAAACATTAAATATGACTATGGTTCATATGTTTTTCCATATCAGTGTTAATAATAAACATTTTGTTGTGCAACTTACATAATTATAATGTTAAAGTATCATATAAACAGCCGATAATAGTGGATGAACATAATATTTAAAAAATAATAAACAGCATTATGTTAAACTTTACCCAGAAAAATTGACTTTAAAAAATGTTCAACTTTGGAGTCTCATATCTTCGAAATGGTAGTAATAAAGTCATTAAAACTGCGAAAACAGTATGCACAGATTCCTTATAAACTAATTCCATTAAACGGATTTCAAGAATTGCGATTTCCATTTTTTGACTTTTGTCCACGTTTTCGCCGTTTTTCGCCACTGTGCGATGGTTGGATTTTCACCTAGATCCGTAGTTTTTTAAATAAATTGAAAAATATCAGAAAAAATTAGTGCTTTTTGGGTGTTTTTCCTACTTTGATCATTATTTAAACATATTTAAATGTTTACAATGTAATAACAATTTATATCGTTTTATTTGGAAAAGTTCACAGTCTTTTATCGTGTAAAAAGCAACTGAATAGCTGTTATTATAAAAGCACAAACAATTTCCAAAGTCGAAAATTTTCAATTGTTTTTAACATTAATTTTCTCAAAAACTGTACAACCTAGAATTTTAAAGTGACGGTTTCGAAATAAAGAAAAGGTCAAAATTTGTTGTGCATTGTAATTGTTGAAGTTTTATCGTTATTTTTCAAGAGATCGCTTGAAAAACCGTTCGCAAGCGACCCAGATTATTTAAAAAAAATGGATTCCCGTGATGAGTGTAATACAGTGCACACAAGAAACAGTTTTAACCTTTTTACCGTGACTTTTCATAGTTAAGAAGAATTTTGCACGGAATTTTTTTATTAAGTCCCTACTGAACCGAAGGGACGAAATCAGGGCATGGTAATTTTTACTAACAGTTTTTATACATCCTATTTAATGAATAAGAAGTAGATTGCTTGAATATTTAAATTATAATAAATTGCTTGAATATTTGATATTCAATATCAAATATATATAGTCAATATCAAATATACATACTTGTATATAATACAGAGTGTTACCTGTAACGCTACTCACGATTTTTCTCCCACTTGCAGCCACCCTACGAAAAAATGTTTAAAACAATATTTGCAAGGTATAAAGTGCACAATAGATATTAGTAAAGCAAATTTTGAAAACAGTTTATTCTCTTGGCAAAGTCAAGGTCACCTTGGGTTTTTTAAATAGGAATATACATGTTTTTTTATTTATATCATTAGAGGACATCGAGACGAATTCAAAACATATATTACATGATATTATTATTAACATATTACTCGATTTACAGAAGTGGAAATGTGAAGTAAAAGACAGGAATATTACGTGATGGGAGCGGCATACATTTTGAACATGTAATTAAGTAAAGTGTATTTTCTTACATTCTAGTCGCGTGTTTACATTCAGTAATCTTTTCGGAATCAAATAATGGTTATATTACCAAAGTCAAAAGCTAAGTACTTCACATTTCCACTACTGGTATATAAATATGTGAGGCTTTATTCTCCGATAAATATTTATAAGAATGTTTAAAAAATATGAGGTGGTTTTGAGTTGCATGTAACGTTATGCCACTTTCAAAATAAACATTTAAACCTTTTTTAAGTGGTATAAGGCCGTGTATACGTTCATGCAAATATTTAAGTATTTGTGTTTATATCAATAAATAATTTTCTAATGTATATTCGTGTAATTTTTGTGAAACTGCAAATTTATTAAATTTTACTATTACAAGAATTAATAAAATTGTTAAGAAAATAAAGGATCTTTTAACTACAAATAAACTTATACCATTTTTAGTAATAAAAAACTAAAAAAGTAAATAAATGTAAGTAAATATCTAATTGACTTTATCTTCAAATATTTTCCGTTATGTTAGATAAGAATTTATAATTAAACGGCTATAGAATGTTAACTGTTTTATAAATTATGTAGCAGAAAAAATGAAAAATGAAATTAGAACTGAGTAAATTAAATTAAACCGCTGATAATCGAAATAATTAATAATTGAGAAAACGTATGAAAATATAGATAGACTTATATACAGAAAAAAGAATGGAAAAAGAAAAACGAAAAAATGTATTGATCATGGGAGTATTTGAACTCATGATAGAATAATTCAGAAATTTACCTCGTTATCACCTTCGCTACTGCAATTACCACGACATTGTTTAGCAATTTAGTATTACTAAAAATACTAAGTAATTAAGTATTAAATATCTTTCAAATTAACGAGGAAGTAAACTCAAATTGATAAAATAATTATAATCCTTAATGACAAAAACATAAGTTGCCAAATATAAGTTGCCTTATATTTATTTTAGATTTATCAATAAATTTTTATTTTAAATCTATGACCTAATAACTACATCTCTTTGCCATTGGCCAGAACTGGTAATAAAACATATTAAGTTTGAAGATAGCAGTTTTCAACAAAGTACATAATTTTTATAATCTAATAATTATTAATTAATCATTTACATTTAACGTGTAAAACATCATTATTTTATAAAACAGATATTATTTTGTATAACATAAGAAAAGAATAACTCTTTAGACAATTTTATTTTTTAATAACTCTTTAATTCTAAACCAAATTTTAAGAAATGAAATAAAATCACGTTTCGACATTAAACTGGCAGTTATACAGCAATCAACTTTAGATTTTAATTGATATTGCAAGATTGATATTGCAAGTTACGTTTTACTTTAGCCTCCTTCGATCGTCTTAATGATATTATCGTTACATCGTTCAATATCACTAAGTTATCGATAGCAAACAAAAATAAATAGCAAACAAGAATAAGTAAATTACAATAATGAAGTTACGCATTACATGCTACTTAAGTCACTCCCGTTCACCTTTACGATATCATAACGATATTATCGCTATATCGAATTAGTGATTATGTTACAGGCAACAGCATCTCTGCTACTACTTCTTTTATTAACACGAGTTTCAAACGTGGTTTAAGAATGTCCTATAAAAGCAGTTGGTGGAATATCAAATAAATGACTTTTATATTAATCAATAACGTTTATTATTTCAATTCAAAAGAATTAGAGCCGAATCTATCGACAGTCCAATACATTTATATGTACTGGAAGGTAAGTTTTTAAGCACAAAGGTTGGTCTAAATTACACGAAATTTAAGTGTACCGAAGCATAAAAATATTATACAGTAAATTATAAAAAGGTTACGTATCTATATGTGTAACGTCCCCGGGAAGAATTTTTTTTTTCCTTCACCATCGCGACAATCTTCTGCCCACCTATTTAGAATACCCAATTACCGACAGTAGTTGCCAAATTATCGACCGTATGTTTCGTATCGATTATCGATCCTGGTAGATTCGACAGTCGGTAATCAATATGTATGTATATGTTTTCGTTTATATTAATTATCTTATAATTTTGATTTAGAATAGGTAATATTTTCATACCAATAATTGAATATTAAGTTTGAATCGTTAAAACAAGATTATGTATTATTTTATTTTATTTTTCTAATAAATAGTTTTGTATAAGAAATTTCCGTTACGCTATGATGTGCCTACGTGCCGCGATACTCGCCCGAAATCCTTGAGATCAGCGCTAATCCTAGAAAAGGATAGCGATACAATTTCTATTTACGGCATTATCAAACATTAAATTAATTAATTAATTAAATCAATTTATATACGTAAAATCAACCAGTGCTAAACTACTCATGGCCGGAACCACAATTATTTTTTTCAATTAAAAAGCTGTAAATCGGAATAGATTCGACTCCCATAGAATTCGTGCGCAGTAAATTAGAAAAGGACAGAAAATGTATTTTTCGCTAAAACACCGTTATACTACTATTTTAATATCAAATTGTTAGCCAGAAATTAAAGAGCGACATTTAAATCATAATTAAACCGTTCGATTTTATAATTAATGTATAATAACGAAGTTATATGAAAATTTAGATATTCTGACGTCACAGAAATTCCAGGAATTCGGCGAACTTGCGAGTATAAAAGGGCGAGCGAAACCCGTCTAAAATCAGAACAGTTTTCGCAGTCGAGCACGATAGAAGTCTCATTGATAAGAATAAGAAGTCAGAACAATTTCCGCTGTCAGGAGTCGCAACGAATCTTGATACTTGATTGGTCAAGCGAGTATACGCCATTTGGATATTTGGTTATGGGTCGTTTTAGTAGCTGACTAACGCAGAGCTCCCCATTCAAACGATCTCGTATCTGAAACTCCCCCGGGAGAGAGCTATACTTAGCACCAAGAAAGGCTAAGATATCGAAACGATAGCTCTCAGCTACTCATAGTTGATTTTTGGTCGAATTGTTAACGCGCCATCAGATTCTCGGAGCTCGCTCTGGGTAGTTTAGTAGCCAGCGAATAGCAGGCTCCCCATTTGAGCGGCTTGGTCTCTGAAACCCGTATCTTTTGGGTGGCAGTTCAGCAATTACGATTTTACAATTAGAGTCAATTGATTTGCTACCCTGTCGAACTTATATTGTTCACCTGATTCTGGTATCGTTGGGTCGTTTTAGTAGCTGGCTAACGCAGAGCTCCCCAATTCAGCAATCTGGTTTCGGATGTCAGTATTCGTTTTGGCTAAAAGGGTCATGAACCATTTAGTTGTCGAGTCAAATCATAAGAGTAATTGTTCCGAAGAGTAGTTCTCAGATTCAGATAAATTTTGGTTATTTGAATTAATAAAAGAATACTGTTCTCACTTAGCGTCATTTCCGTAATCGATTACACCGCGTTAGATACTAGATAAATCTGTCTAATTTTTGCGAAAGCGTATTTAGGTGCGTTTAGAGAATCTCACTTAGGTCGAATTCCTCGCAGCGGTAGATTATAAAGCGCTAGTATTAATTAATTTCGTCAAAGAACATTTATACAAATTAATCGTACAAATTGAGATAAACTTTGTCATTGCGTTACCTTCGAACACGAAAATCAAATATATATAAGGAATATCAAATTTAGTTAATATTACAAATGCGAAGTTAAATTAGATACGGTCCAACATAAAGTACTGACCAGCGAGTCTCATATTACATACTGTTTAATTTATCAATTTCTATTATTTCTATCATTATTATTATTTCAAGATCTATTTAGTTCTTTATACTAATCAATCATTTATAATTTATATACTTTCTTTACTTTGTTGTTATTGTTGTTTGTTAGTTTCATTTCTTATCGTTTACTGAATAAATCTAATTGTTGAAAGATTTTGACCTGTGGATTTCAATCCTTAACCGCACACCACACGAATCCCACAATCTTTACTTGCAAAATCGAGTCGTTTAGGGGTAAAAGCCGCTCTTTACCTTTTAGCGCTTGTAACTAACTAAACTTAGGTTCTAGGGACGTTACATATGTTCGATGTCAGAGCAGCGTATCAGGGTATCATCGGTTAAAGTATCAGAAAATAAAATATCCATACAGCTTAATGGAGGATCGATACATATTGTCAATATTTCAAAATTCTCAGTATTTATTGGCAATCCTGAAATACTGATAATCTTGTACTGACAGTATGTGTTCGTTGTGTGTACGAGAACTTATGGATTTGAAAATTTGAGAATTCGAAGAATTTGGAAGTCTTGAAATTCTTAAATATGGAAACTTCGGAACTCTGGGATATAGAAATTGAGAAACTTAGAAACTTAGGAATTCAAGAATTCAGTGGAATTCATGAAGTCAGTTTTTATTAACTTTTCTGAAATTATATTTTCATTGTACATTTTATGAATATCCTCAAATTGTATGGACAATTATACAGCTAGTCTAAGGCTTCTATAAAAAGATCTAATCTTTACAGATGAATGATGAATGATGAAGAAAATGACAAATGGAACCTATTCAGTTCACAGAAAATGCGTAAAATATATAACCAGTTTAATGATGATTTATACTAACCAATATTGCCATTTAGAATTTATGCACAACCATGTTTTGTTCTAATTTAACGCAATGGCTTTTAAAACGTCATTGTAAGAGTTTCATTTCAGGGGAAATGAAAGTGAAAAATATGTTATTGTACTATATTTCAAGATTGCAGATATTGGCTCTAAAGAGTATTTAAAAATTACGATAAAAGCATCGGTTATGTTGTTAAAAGATAAATTGGTTATCATATTTAAATATGAATTATTTGCGACTGGCTTGATTTTTGTTGGCCTTTTCTGCGTACGCTTTTGCGATGAAACATATCGCGGCGACATCTCAATGGCGATAAGCGATAGCAACAGGGGATTCAGTGCACGACCATACTCATATTACTCTGAATAAAACGGTGTAATGCTTCTGATATGAAAGTTCCATTGAACGGTCATAATACGAGCTGGTTCGTAAAGGTCATTCTGGTTTCATGGCAAATTCATTAAATTCATGAGTTGATTATTCTTGGAAATGAAACGCAACTCATTTTCTCATTGCAAGTAACAAATAAGTTACTTTACCTACATAAAAAATATTTGTACCAAACTGTGTTTTCCATTGCACCCGACAATTTCTATAAAAATATTTTTTCGACAGTCTCACTTCCTTCAGAGATATTCAATCTTTCCAATCAAAAAGAAACAATATATATTATGGATGAATGTTTATCTAGATCAGCATAATTATGTTTTTATTACTGCAACCATTTTTTCAAATATCTCAAAATGTGATCAAGTGAAGGATGTGTAGTTTTTCCAGAAATGTGAAATGTGTAAATCGCACTTATATTTGCAACGAAACTCTTTTGTCTAATATGTCAGTGTTTTCGTATTTTCTATCTACTTGAAATCTATAAACTAAAATTATAATTTTTAAATAATATTAATGCAGAATCAATAGGGAGAATAAGCTATGATTTACATCATTGCAATACAAAATTACAATGTATTACTAAATAATAAACATTTTCGTTAAAAATTAAGTGATCGATCTATAGAAATAATTAGTACTTCAACAGTAATACATATTAATAGATGCTGTGTACGTTTCTAAATAACATGATATAAATTGTTATTACAATATAAATTATTATTAATGATCAATGTGGAAAAAATAAATGATCTAGCATATATTTAATTTCACATTACTTTTTGTTATTACATGGATAAAAAATTAATTTTAATGTTTTTAATTGTATTACGAAGTTGAATAATTTAATCTAAGGATAGTACAGAATAAATGTCAAAAACAATGTTTCTCCTTCGATATAACAGGGAAATAGTTTGGTATAGTGATCCTTTGGAGCTTTAGAGAGCGATAGGAAAATGTTCCACCATATTGATCTAAGCCGGATGTAACCTCAGACGATGGTGAACTTCAAATCCATTTGAATAAAGATGAATTCTCGTGGTTCTTACGGAATTAATTTGAAATTCTGAAACTTTCTCTACGACAGAATTAGTTTTAACCTCTGTTTAATTATTTTCAATTTTAATATTAGGATTTGTATATAAACGAATTTTTATAGTAAAAGAAAATGTTTCTATCCGTTTAATATAAATTAGTAAAGTATATTCTTTTGTAGTATCATTTTTGTAATAAAAAATAAATACATTAATTTTGCTATTTATTATGAAAAATTTTTTACAAACGAAAATTAAATTCTTCCACTTTTTGAAGTACTACTGCCTCCTCCTTCCAATCGTGAAATTGCTCTTTTTCTTTTTTCCAGTTTAAATCAGTATCGCAACAACCAATAAAAACGTGAACACGGTTTTCTATCTTTCTCTGGAGGATCATTAATTTCACAAAACGTACAACAGTACGCAGTTGGTAAGAAATATGTTTCTGGCAACATTCTGTGAACAACTTAAATCTTGTTCAATGATAATGAATTTTCTTTAAAATACCCAGAAAGCATTTTATTATTGTATAGAATTACAATAAATTAACGTTAAATAACATAATTTCAATACCAATATGAAAAGCAGTATAAAATTACTACATACGAGATATTTTCAAAAGTATTTTTTGTTTTTCGTTAATATATTATCGACAGTTGAAACATTAATCTTTATTTTTTTTAACAATGTCAAATGTGATAATTATTTATGGCATGCATTAAGAGACATTGGTGGGACCTTTCTTTAATTAATTATATATCGTTAGGAAATATTCAAAGCTCTAATATTTAGTATTCATAAAAATATGTTACATGCGTGTTATTAAGTTTCTAGTTAAAAAGAAAAATTAAAATCAAAACAAACGAGGCAATATGTCAAAGAAAACTATTAATCCCAGAAATAAAGGGAATCTATGGATGATTTAACTTACTAATTAACTTCTCAATTGTCGCAAAATTTGTACTTGCCAAGAAAGCATTCATCTGCCATATCATTAATAAATATTATTTCATTCTTTCCTAAAATGAACTTACACATTTACAAGAAATTGTAATTATTAAACTGCAATAATACAAAACATTTATTTATAATAATTATAATTGCTACAACAAAAATTTTATTTGGTATGATGTTGTAAAATTATGAACACCGCTGTAAGACGAGGTAGAAAATGATTGAAACGCTAAGTTTGAGTTTAAAAATACTATATATTTTGTGTCAAGCCGATTCCGTAGGCGAAGTAGTGTCTTCGAAAATGCTCTCTAGAAGAATGCCATCTTCCCGTTCCGCGAGGTTTCCTAGTCCCCTCGAAACTTGAGGCCCCAGGGTTGTTTTATGGCCCGGACGTCACAGCGTCAGGCCTCTACCCCGTGGTGGTCGTCGTAGGACGGCCATGTGTCCGTCGACCCTGCTTCATTGGGGTGGGTCATTGGGAATTTTTTAACACCGCCTAAATTTTAGAGGACATATATTTCCAAAAATGATTGACAATTAGTATAAAAAACACAATAAACAATTGCAATTGAAGAAATTATAAGGCCTCTAAAATTCTATCGACGACGAAGAATTATACGTGTTGAAAATTCTGAAGATTCTATTGAAAGTTTGTATAAGTTGTTTCTTTCTATACCAACACCGAAAATTTCATTTTTAACGCGTCATGCAAAGCGCAATCAAGACGAAACAACGTTACGTGTATCGATAGTATTCAAAGAACGTCGTAAATCTCAATCGAATTTTGCGAATCGAATCGTAGAAAAGGATGGAAACTTTCGTCGACACGAGGAAAAAACTGATTTATTATTTCGTCGCGAGGACGAAATCGGGAACTGTTTGATTTATTGCGCGGAATGGTGTTGAATGATGCATAAATTGGCCGGCACGAAAAGAAACGAAAAAGGGAAGAACATTAAACGGACAGAAGGCAAAAAATACGCGGCACAATGTGAGAGTTTGAAAGAGCCACGATAAAAATAAAAGAAAACGAACTGAGATTCGGCTGCGCGTTGATTCAAGCGTCGTACATAGCAGCTCAATGTAGGCTAGTTTATAGGCGTCGTATAAACTGCAATAAATTTCGATGGAAGTTCAAACGTTTCGCACTACATCTTTCTTGCTTTCTTTTGCCGGTTTCTAAGACCAGATCAACTTATCGGATCGAAATAAATGTATGCATTTCGCAAGCATTTGCATATTTATCACATTGAGCACCAACAAAGCAGTTGCGAAATTCTGAATAAATATCAAAGATGTCACATCGATTCGCTCATGAATAAATTGAACAATCTAATGGCATCAGATGAAGGCGAACATAAACAAATTTACAAAGGAAAATGACAAGATTGAAACATAATAAAAGGATTTAGAAATTATGTCAGTAACAATGCAATCGATAACTTCAATGTTTAACCTGTTTTTCCACTCATAAGTGTTTGGTAACAATATTAAGATAGATATTTACTTTAGTGATTTCTCATCGATTTTGATGGTCTTAAAATATATTGTAAAAATTCTGAACATATTTAACTTATACATGTTACTATCGCTTGGCCTTCGCTTTCGAAATATTCGACAGAATATTTTAAATCTGACAAGTACACCTATGGAAGTGTCACTCTACAATTTTTCTGAAATTTGGACATGTGCTAAGAGACACGTACTTTTTTTTATCTGCATAAAAATATATTTAGAACATGAAACGACTCTACAAAATGGGGGGAGGAGGGTAAAATGGAAAAATTACAATACCTTTGAGATCGGTGGAGCAATATAGATAATTTTTGGTATGAAAGTATATTTCGATAGAAGACGAAAATGGACTTATCTGTATGTAAAATACTACTGTGTAAAAAGAGATTTTATACCTTCAATTTTTCAAGTCCTTACAACCTTGAACTCTGCGGTTGTTGATTTTCTCAAAATCAATTCAAAGAAACATGCTGGACTTGCCTTATTTTGTATTTTTATAATATATAATATAAAAAATACGCGAGAGCCTTTTAATTTAAGGCCTATAAAACAAAATATTGTAAGAAATATTCTTTTTCCTAGAAAATTTTCCCTATATAGGAAAAATTTGGAACGGACAGTATGGAAAGAGCTCGTTCCAAGCAGCAGTTAACAAACACAGCCTTCCTGTGAGCAGTGAATTTTTCAGTACCCCTATGTCAGTAAACTGCAGAATTATATCACGATACTTGATGTTCGCAGTCAACCGAAAATTGTGAGGGATCTATCACATTCCATTGATACAATCTCTCACCCAGATACTCCCGTACACAAATAGTATCAGCGTTCAAACAAAAATTTACGATCGCGTTTTCTGAACAGGAGAACATAGGATTGGTTTTTATCAGTGATGTGTTTGTCGAAATGTCAAAACCTCAAAACCTCGTGAAACACAAGAAAGTTTTAAGTTTCGATAAATCGAAACTTTACCCTTTTTTATAAAACCAACAAATAGAAATCATTCGCAGAGTGGTTTGAGAATATTTGAATTACATATTGTATATCCCGAATATTCGGTGTGTAATGCTCTGTAAATACTCGACGATTAGTTTTTATTTTTGAATATACAAGCAGATTGATACTGTCGTGATGGTGAAACTGTAGGCGTGTGTGATGTACGTTAGCTTGACAAATTTTAATGACATTGGTTCTGGAAATAGGATATTCCTGTTGCTACACAAAATCACCACTTTAAAGTTTTCAAAGTTTTAAAGGTTCGAATTCGAGCTTCAAAGGTTCGGATTCCAGTTTCGAAAATTTGAAAATTGGGTTACAACCAATTTCCAGTTTTTATATTACCGTACTCCCTGTGGAATTTTGTAGGCCACAAAGGTATTTTTTTTTATATCCCTACTATACATTACAATTTGTCTCATAGAGACATTAGGTAAATTGTTCGATCGAGTTGAGTGATTAAAGCACGTAGATGTACTTCCTATTGGAAGGCATCTGAACAAGACTATATTGTAATTTGTTGTATCAGTAAATCCTTGGGATGCTTCCTTTGTAGTCTTCTCGACAATTCCTCGGCATACAGGCCATTTGCCAGTGCGCTGGGATGACTGTCCAGTATTAACTTGTATCGCTCGGATAGTCTTAACACTTCTTCTTTTACGGAGATTACCTGTAGATCTTTGCGTATGTCTTTGTTACGCACATACCATGGTGCGTTTACTATTGTTCTGACAATGATAGATTGCATGGCTTCTAGTTTATTTATGTGAGTTTTGGCTGCTGCGCCCCATAGTTCGATTCTGTAAGTCCAGATAGGTTTTATTATTGATTTCTAAATTAAAAGTTTATTTTCGGCACTTAATTTAGAGTATCTGCTAGTGAGCCAGTACATATTCCTTCTTTTTATGCGAATATGTTCAATGTTGCTTCTTATATGGTGTTTCCACGTTAATTTTGAATCCAGATGCATACCTAAGTATTTTACAATTTCGGTTTGTTTTATTTTATCATTATTTAGTGTTACCGACGGAACAATGCTTTAGGGCAAAAGTTATATGGTTACAGTTTCTTTAGGGTAAACGTTATATGGTTACATTTGTCAGCGTTTACTTTTATTCTCCATTCCAGGCCACAAAGGTAGAAAGGTGTTACCAGTGAGCATGGAAATTCGTAGGAAGAGTAACCTGCTTAACCGATAATGTAAACAATAGCAATATGACAGCAATCTACATTTTATATTAGGTACTAAATGACTCATCAATTGTCCAGTGGGCTTAATATGTAAATACACGTTTTACAAAATTTAATATTTAAAATAAACTATTTTATATGTATATACGATTTAATAGTACGATTATTAGTACGATTAATAGTAATTAATAGTACGATTTAGTATTTTTAAAAGAGATGGTAATAAAACAATTAACAAGGAAAAAACGCATGACACAATATTATGAAGTCATATAAAATCTAATTCGTTCTCTACTATGTTAGTAGAGAGGAATGATAGTATAAAAACTGACAGTTGATTTAAAATGATTATGACTAAATGGAAGTGTATTTAGGTGCAACGAAAACTGCAATGGATTGAAATCGAAATTGGATTAAAGCATTTAATCCAATGGACCTGATCCAATCTAGCTGGTCACCGTATCGAAACAAGACAGATAGTCGAGTCAGTGGAGACTTTAGTCTGTCATTTGGATACTCACAGTGTTTCAAATTTTCATGTATAAGCTATTTCCAACAAAAATTTAGATTCAGCAATTTGAACACGTAGAAAATTTAGAATAAGAAAATTTGGATATTTACTAATTTAAGAATTTGGGACTTTCAAAATTTGAGAACTTGGAAAGAATCTCAAAAGGGTATAGCCGGATAAGGTAGTCAACTGTGCCCTTGAGTCGAATTAGAAACCCAATTCGTCAGTCGGTAGCATATCCAAAGAAAACATCTCACACCAAGTTTCAACCCCCTATCTCATGGGGGCATCTCGTGGGGGTAGTATAAAGGAAAAAACGAAATTCCCGTTTTTCGCCCTTTTTGCCTATTTAATTTCGTACAAAAATTCTGAAAAAATTCTAAAACATTGAGGTCCAGGTAGCGCATATTATAGAATTTTTTCAGTTTTTTTGATCGCAAATTATAGTCGTAAAAAATCAAAAACCAAAAAAAAAATCCGCAAAAATGCGATTTTTTAGTGAAGATGTCGGAGCACTACTATATTAATGTGGTAGTTAGATATTAGTATAACTATTATTCTATAATTTTTTCAGATTTTTCGGTGAAGTGCGCCGTAGTTAAAAAAATCAAAAACCAATTTTTTCGCGCGAAAAACAAACTTCTGCTTTGAATTTCTTTGTCATTTTCTCATGAAGGATGCATTAAGTAACATTAAGAGAATTTACGTTCACACAATTGATTTATGGATTATAACAATGAAATTAATTTAATTAATTAGTTTTATGTTATGTTCTTTGTATAATTGAATGTTTAAAACCCTTGCAACGGCGTCGATGGCGTAGCGGTTAAGGCATCTGACTTCGTAAGCCGCTGCGGGACCTTTTTGGCGCAGGTTCGATCCCGCGTGAGCTAATATTTTTTTTCTTCTTTATTTTTTTTAATTGTTAATTTTTTTTATTCCAATTATATAGCAATGGATACTACTTATTTAAAAACATTTCTAATGCACTTTAGGAATATTTTGTGAAAGATTGAATAAGAACCGATGTGAGAGTGTATGAAAGATGTCCGCGGAGTGTGCCGTTTCTACGCATTAAACTTTAGAATTCAAACTATGTTTATTGAATATATATAAATATATAAATATGATATATAAAGTCATCAATAACATTATTCCCCCATAAAGTGGTAGCAGAGCGTTCGTGGTTGTTTGAGATTAAAGAGATAAGGTGAGATTAAAAATTTAGCACGTGGTACAGTAACGAAGCCTGTTAAAAAATATAAAAAGATGGGAGAAAATTGGAACTTGGCATCAATTGAGCCATTAAATAACAATAATTATTTCCTGTGGAGTGAGAGAGTAGAAGGCATACTCAGGGCCAAAAAATTATGGGAAAAGGTAATGGGGGTAAAGCCTGTTATAAAACCTGATGAAAATGATCCGAATTATGAGGCAAATCTAAAAATATGGGATGAATGGGATGGCAATAATGCGGCAGCTATAGCCATAATAATTAATACTATGAATAAAGCGCAATTATTAAAATACACACATATAAAAGAGGCGGATAAATTATGGAATACGGTTAAAACAAATATGGCCGCAGGAACTGAGCAATTAAAATCGAGATCGTTGAGCGAATTGACAAATTTGAGGATGAAGAAAAATGAAACTGTTGATAACTTTATAAATAGAGCTGAGGCATTGCGGAATCAATGTGTGCAACTTGGGAGAGATGTAGAAGATTTTGAAATTAAAATGTATATCTTGAAAGGGCTAAGGCAGGAATATGATAAAAATGCAAGAATATTAGAAATACAAAAGGATATTACAATTAATGATATTCGATATGCGTTGAAACAAGAAGAGTTGAGAAGCGAGTTCAGAAAAGATGAGAGATGGAAAGGTCAAGAAAATGTTAGAAAAGTTTATGAAAAGGGAAGAAGCAATATTGAGTGCTTCAACTGTGGAAAGAAAGAACATATGTCAAAAGATTGCTATAGTAAGCTAAGATGTTTCAATTGTCATGGTATGAATCACACTGCTGCCATGTGTAAAGAAGCGAGAAGAAACACACCAAATACGAGAAGAAATTATAAGGGATATACACAAGTCAATCAGCAAAGAAGATCAAGGGATAATGGACAAGAGAGAACAGAAACTAGTCTGAGAACAGCTAATGAAATGGTACTTACAGTGTACGATCATCCAGACATGGAATTAGCATGTGCGGTGAAAGAAGACTTAATAAATGATGATAAGGTATGATTATTGGATTCAGGATCGACCAGCCACATGACTGATGATACGAATATGTTTGACACTTTGAAGGAAGAGGAAAGAAAGATCACATTAGCTGATAAAAATGGTAAAAATTTGTGCTCTGAGGGGATTGGTGACGTAATTATAAAACAATCATCGAGTAAAAACAATGTTAGATTAAAGAATGTGTTGTGCGTGCCAGAGTTGCATACTAATCTGTTATCGGTAGCAAAAATTACAGATAATGGTTATAATGTACAATTTAGTAAGTATGGTGCAATAGTGTATAGGGAACCGAATGATGTAAGAATGACTGCTGTGAGAGTGGGTAATGCATATTATGTAAGATCGTTTGTTGTAAAAGATGAGAGTGTAAATGTGACCAATGACATCAAATTATGGCATAAAAGGTTAGGGCATGCAAACATTAAAGTAATAGAAGAAATGAAGAAAGAAGAGGTAATATTAGGAATGAAAAACAGCGGATTGAAACAGCCATGCCAACACTGTATCGAAGGAAAAACTCAGCAGAAGACGCATCGCAGGTTAGGAGACAGAAAAACAAAAGGGATAATGGAATTGTGGCACATAGATTTGGTAGGACCTATACATCCATCCTCACGTGGTGATTCACAATTATAGATGATTATTCAAGAATGATATTTGTCGTACTATTAAAAGAAAACCAAACATAATTTAAATTAAAAGCCATTAGGTCTGATAATGGAGGAGAATTCTTGGGAACAGATCTTAAAGAATGGTTGATGAAAAAAGAGATAAAGCATGAATTAAGTCCACCAAGAACACCACAGAGCAATAGTGTGGTAGAAAGGGCGAATAGGTCCATAATAGAAATGACCAGAGCAATGATTTCAGATTCTGAAGTGCCATTGGATTTTTGGGTTGGCGGAAATGTGAAAGATTGAATAAGAACCAGTGTGAGAGTGTGTGAAAGATGTCCGCGGAGTGTGCCGTTTCTACGCATTAAACTTTAGAATTCAAACTATGTTTATTAAATATATATAAATATATAAATATGATATATAAAGTCATCAATAACATTATTCCCCCACATATTTCAAGGTTTGTTTTTTTTTTGACTTGAAAAACTTTGACAACTTTAAATTCATATAAAAATAATTACGGAACATTTTGACTACATATCTTAATTGTGCTACGATTTTATATTTTTTAAGTTCAGTACATATATCAATCCAATTTTTAAATATTTCATTTCTGGTAACTAAGTAATAGAGGTCTGTCTATTACTTATTGTTATAGGCATTTTGTTAATTTTGAATAGTTGAAGATTGGGTTTTTCCCTACTCAGGTATCCGACCATTATACGTCGGAATGTTGTAAACTTGATGTTTGAAAAATGGTTAATTCAATTCATCCTTGAAATAATCGCGATGTACAATATTAAGCAAAATATTTCAAACGGAGCAAGTGATACTTGTTACAAATGAAAACAGCAATAACGACTGATACACTCGACATAGTATTTCTTCAACAATGGAAAGTGGTAAGTTACGAAAAACAAAATGTTTAAAAATAAAAATTATTTTTATTTCAACAGGTAGTGGGGGTTTTAGTGGGTAGTCTGCGATTAACGTAGGAGTCCCATACTAGTCTAACAATAAGAACATAAGGAATGTGAGTAAATGCATTTCCCCCACTGAAAAAAAAACAAACCTTAAAATATTCCTAAAGTGCATTAGAAATGTTTTTAAATAAGTAACATCCATTATTGTATAACTAGAATAAAAAAAATTAACAATTAAAAAAAAAAGAAAAAAAAATATAAATTCTGCGCCAAAAAGAGTATGCAGCGGTTTAAGAGTCAGATACCTTAACCGCTGCGCCATCGACACCGTTGCAAGGCTTTCAAACATTTAAGTATACAAAGAACATAACATAAAGCAAATTAATTAAATTAATTTCATTGTTGTAATCCATAAATCAATTGTGTGAACGTAAATTCATAAATTTTTTATTTTTTTAACTACGGCGCACCTAAATCTGAAAAAATTAGAGAATAATAGTTGTACTAATATCTAACTACCACATTAATATAAAAGTAGTGCTCCGACATCTTCACTAAAAAATCGCATTTTTTCGGATTTTTTTTTCGGTTTTTGATTTTTCACAACTATAATTTGCGATCAAAAAAACTGAAAAGATTCTATAATATGCGCTACCTGGACCTCAATGTTTTAGAATTTTTTCAGAATTTTTGTACGAAATTAAATAGGCAAAAAGGGCGAAAAACGAGAATTTCATTTTTTCGAATTGGGTTTCTCATTTGACTCAAGGGCACAGTTGATCACCTTATCCGGCTATACCCTTTCCAAATTTACATAATTTAGAAATTTGGGGATTTGAAAATTTGCAAATATTTGAAAACGTCAACGTCGAAAAATTTGGAAACTTGCATATTTGAAGATTATAAAATTTTTAAGCAAAAAAATATGAGAATTAAAACATTTTCACATTTACATAAGTTTATCTGTAAGAAATCGACGTTGCACCCGCATACACTAACTATATTCGTGTTCCAAATTAGTAAGCAGCCGACTGATCGATTTGCTAATCGGTTAAAAGGAACACGATTTACATTCGGAAGTTTTGCACAGTGTAAAGTGCAAATTGACCAGCAAAACTTAAATTAAATTAAAATTCATTTACAAATTAATTTCTATTTCCTTTAAGAATTGCTTTGCGAAACCATGCGTGATATTAATATGAGAAAACGAAATTCGTATACATATGATGTGTATGAAACGACATTTATGTATAATGAATTTATTCCAAAATAATTCATATCAAACGTGAACACAGTACACTGCATAATTTGTTGACGTTTTAATGTATACAAAATAACTGAAATTGATAAATGACATATTGTAACGTCCCTGGGGAAACCTTTTTTCTTTCTACCGGCATCATCGCGACAATCTTCTATCCATCGATTAGAATAGTCAATTATCGACCGTAGTTGCCAACTATCGACAGTACATTAGGTATCTATTACCATATCTATCAAATTCGACAGTCGGTAATCAATATATATATATATATTTTCATTTATATTAATTATCTTATAATTTTGATTTAAAGTAGGTAATAGCTTCCATAAAAATAATTGAACATTAAGTTTGAATCGTTAAAACAAGATTATGTATTATTTTATTTTATTTTTCTAATAAATAGTTTTGTATAAAAAATTTCCGTTACGCTATGATGTGCCTACGTGCCGAAATCCTTGAGATCAGCGCTAATCCTAGAAAAGGATAGCGATACTATTTCTATTTACGGCATTATCAAACATTAAATTAATTAATTAATTAAATCAATCTATATACGTAAAATCAACCAGTGCTAAACTACTCATGGCCGGAACCACAATTATTTTTTTCAATTAAAAAGCTGTAAATCGGAATAGATTCGACTCCCATAGAATTCGTGCGCAGTAAATTAGAAAAGGACAGAAAATGTATTTTTCGCTAAAACACCGTTATACTACTATTTTAATATCAAATTGTTAGCCAGAAATTAGAGAGCAACATTTAAAATATAATTAAACCGTTCGATTTTATAATTAATGTATAATAACGAAGTTATATGAAAATTTAGATATTCTGACGTCACAGAAATTCCAGGAATTCGGCGAACTTGCGAGTATAAAAGGGCGAGCGAAACCCGTCTAAAATCAGAACAGTTTTCGCAGTCGAGCACGATAGAAGTCTCATTGATAAGAATAAGAACTCAGAACAATTTCCGCTGTCAGGAGTCGCAACGAATCTTGATACTTGATTGGTCAAGCGAGTATACGCCATTTGGATACTTGGTCGTGGGTCGTTTTAGTAGCTGGCTAACGCAGAGCTCCCCATTCAAACGATCTCGTATCTGAAACTCCCCCGGGAGAGAGCTATACTTAGCACCAAGAAAGGCTAAGATATCGAAACGATAGCTCTCAGCTACTCATATTTGATTTTTGGTCGAATTGTTAACGCGCCATCAGATTCTCGGAGCTCGCTCTGGGTAGTTTAGTAGCCAGCGAATAGCAGGCTCCCCATTTGAGCGGCTTGGTCTCTGAAACCCGTATCTTTTAGGTGGCAGTTCAGCAATTACGATTTTACAATTAGAGTCAATTGATTTGCTACCCTGTCGAACTTATATTGTTCACCTGATTCTGGTATCGTTGGGTCGTTTTAGTAGCTGGCTAACGCAGAGCTCCCCAATTCAGCAATCTGGTTTCGGATGTCAGTATTCGTTTTAGCTAAAAGGGTCATGAACCATTTAGTTTCGAGTCAAATCATAAGAGTAATTGTTCCGAAGAGTAGTTCTCAGATTCAGATAAATTTTGGTTATTTGAATTAATAAAAGAATACTGTTCTCACTTAGCGTCATTTCCGTAATCGATTACACCGCGTTAGATAGTAGATAAATCTGTCTAATTTTTGCGAAAGCGTATTTAGGTGCGTTTAGAGAATCTCACTTAGGTCGAATTCCTCGCAGCGGTAGATTATAAAGCGCTAATATTAATTAATATCGTCAAAGAACATTTATACAAATTAATCGTACAAATTGAGATAAACTTTGTCATTGCGATACCTTCGAACACGAAAATCAAATATATATAAGGAATATCAAATTTAGTTAATATTACAAATGCGAAGTTAAATTAGATACGGTCCAACATAAAGTACTGACCAGCGAGTCTCATATTACATACTGTTTAATTTATCAATTTCTATTATTTCTATCATTATTATTATTTCAAGATCTATTTAGTTCTTTATACTAATCAATCATTTATAATTTATATACTTTCTTTACTTTGTTGTTATTGTTGTTTGTTAGTTTCATTTCTTATCGTTTACTGAATAAATCTAATTGTTGGAAGATTTTGACCTGTGGATTTCACTCCTTAACCGCACACCACACGAATCCCACAATCTTTACTTGCGAAATCGAGTCGTTTAGGGGTAAAAGCCGCTCTTTACCTTTTAGCGCTTGTAACTAGCTGAACTTAGGTTCCAGGGTTGTTACAATATATCATTGCAAAATTTTAAATACGTTTAAACGTTGTTTAAAACGAACGAGTCATCAATCGAATTTCAAATTTTTCAGATATTTTTTTTTCTTTTGAAAATTTTTAATTGCTTATATCTTAGTAATGAAAAATGAATAATACAGGAATTCGCGATTTCGTTCTGCTAGAAAAATCTATGGTTCGAGGCATATGGGCCATTTTTGAAACATTGTATATTGACGTAGAATCACAATTTGTATGAATAAAATGAATAATAAAATTTGCGTTACAATGACAGACAAAAAACATAATTTGCTTGATTCCAATAAACAAGTGTGTAGGGATAAGTCACCTTCAAACATAGTTAATTTTATATAAAATTCTGATAAATAAAGCATTTTAACCGTTCTAATCTTTTACCTGCACTCATCGGCTCCAAAATATTGTACTTGCAATGATTTAATGTTACTATGAAGTAATCAAATCATGTCAAATTAATTAAGATTTTTGAGATGCATGTTAACTTTCGAAAATAAGAATGAAATTTCTTCTATACCAAGTTTTGTACTTCAAACAAATATACAATTATGTTATGAATATGTAGAATAAAAAACATAATTACAAATCAGTTAGAAAAATTCAAATTTATTTAGAATATTTTTAAATTGTATGTACAATACTTCCTAAATTGTTATCTTTCAAATGAGTGTTAAACGAGTTGCTCTTCTAATATGTAATATATTATTTTCTTTTGAGGGTAGTTTATGGCCGTAAAATTATTTAGTTAAATCACATATATTTTGTTTTTATCTGTCAATGTGGTATAATTTTTAATCTATTTTGTCCAAGAAAATTGCGTTGATATAATATGAAATAGTGAAATCGACGTAATGCAGTTATTTTTGAAGGCCAGTTTTACCCTCTTTGATGAAAAAATATGTATTTCAATCTGCTATAATACATTACAATTACACATGCAAGTGCACGATTAAAATAATCGTCGGACACCTAGAATTTCCTCTCTTTTGGACAAAAATATAGATACGTGTTCTACTCATAATTTTAATTACAACTAAATCGAACATGTGAATAAAAGAAATTACAGTGTAACGAAAAAAAAAAACAAATATTGGTTAATATCTTGAAATGGAAAATACATCAAGCTTTGGCCAAGAAGCGTAATGACCATTGACAAATTCCAAAGTCATTGCTTATGAAAGTCGGACAGTCTCAATAATACACTCTGTTCATCTTATTGTTAAATCAATGAAACCGAAATTATCAAAAGATTTCTAGATGACTATGCTCGACATTCAATTGTGCTGGGTTCAATTTTCATTCCAACACGTCCACCGATATAGCCGATAAGCTACAGTCCTGGACAAAAAGATAGCACATGTGTGCTATCTTTAATTTCTTGAAAACTACTTAGAATTTTTTAATGTAATACATACCGTTCTAATTGTTACATTACAGAAAGAAGAAACTTCTTAGTAAATATGGTTGACCTTGCTAGCTTTCTGAGCAAGCAGAAAAAATATACAAATACTGCCGGCGAAATGATAGCACATTCACAAAATTTATACATATATTTTCACAAAAAAGAAAGTTACATTGCAATTAATACAAAGTTAATAATGATATGATAATAATAATAATCCGCCTTTATTTTCTATTACTTCGAGTACCCGCTTTGGTAAGGATTTGTATAACTTTTTAATTGCATTTTGTGGCAAATTATTCCAATCTATCTTAATAGCTTCTTTTAATTGTTCAATATTATCATACTGTTTTCCATTCTTATATACAGCACGTGCTTGTTCTTCCCAATAATTTTCAATAATATTTAGGTCCAGTGAGCGTGCGGGCAACGGTAAAACCAATACGTTTTCTCTTTGAAAAAATTGTTCTTCGACTTTAATTCGGAAAATTGCAGCATTGCCATGTTGAAAAATAAATTTATCATTGGTAATTCGTAGTGCGTGTTCATTAATTTGTTTTGAGATTAAATTTATATATTTTTGAGAATGCATTTTTCCTTCAAGAAACTGTACATTTGTTTTGCCTTTGTGTCCATTCCATTTAAATTCCAGTCCGAATCATCACACCACCCCCAGGTGTTTTCTTTTAAAAAAAGAAAAATTAGTAAAAAAACAAAGACAAATGGGTGGGGATGGTATAGTAATAGAAAAAAAAAACGGATTATTGTTATTATCATATCATTATTAACTTTGTATTAATTGCAATGTAACTTTCTTTTTTGTGAAAATATACACATGTATAAGTTTTGTGAATGTGCTATCAGTTCGCCGGCAGTATTTGTATATTTCTTCTGCTTGTTCAAAAAGCTAGCAAGGTCAACCATATTTACTAAGAAGTTCCTTCTCTCTACAATGTAACAATTAGAATGATATGTATTATATTAAAAAATGTTAAGTAGTTGTCAAAAAATTAAAGATAGCACACATGTGCTATCTTTTTTTCCAGGACTATACAATATGAATTTTTATTACTCCAGTTACCACGTTCACTCAACATTTCGTATCTAATAGTTCAGAATCTTGCAACTAAACTATCCAGAAATGGTAATCTAGCGATTCTTCACAGATGAAATGCGGCTACGATTATAACGGCAGTTTTCGCATGAGAACTTCTGATGATGCCGATCAAATTTCCTTCTGACAAGAATACTGATCTCACTACTCCGCCCTATTCAAGATTAATAAGCCACTTGATTTCACTGCACAAGCCCATTTATTCTTCTACGGAAGTGTCTCCGTAAAGTTACGTTATCCAGATCGTCCGAGAGAAATTCGTTGGTGAATTCTTAACGGTGCATTAAAGTCTCCGTGATAAATCGTTGTACAAGCAAGCGCTTTTGGTAAAAAATCGTTGACACAGCGTTTCACATTACCAGATTTATGAGCAGCTCATATTTTTCCATGCGTACCGAATAACTAGTGTATGGTAATTCAATAGCTAAACGACACGCATTATCTTACAACATCGGTAACTGACACACGCCGATTTCGATGAAGCTCTTATTTATTAAGTGTACAATTGTGCAAAAGTGTTAATAAATAATGTTGCACAACTGTTTATTAGACGTATCTAATGTAACCGTAATTCGTTGATACTCATTTTTTACTTTAAGGAGAGTGTCTCGCTGCGGCCATCTTGCTTGTTTACATCAGCATCTGTCTCACTCCAACACCTTCGAAAATTCGACTTTATTAAGTACACGGTATTTATTGCTGTCTAAAGAGGCCAGAGCACCCTGTAGTGAAGTCCACTGATGAGTGCTGTACTCGTAAAAACTTCATTTTCGTAATATTTGAGCGTTAAAGTCGAATCTACGAAATCGCTTTGTCTCCTTCGCACATCGCATTGGTGTAAGAGAGACGAGACGATATTAATTATTTCAATCAACAATTGGAAAAAGTAAAAGAAATGCTAAAAATTGAAATAATTAATCCTAGTAAATAGGATTTTATAATATATGGAAATAATTTAAAATGATTAAACCTTTTTTTGATAAATGTGAGAGTAATTATACTAAAGAAATTTTCAATTTCAAACGGATAAAACTGCAGTGTTTATTTATGGTAGAGGACGATACTTTTTTTAATCGTCCAACGACAGTTTATTTTTGGATAGTATGATTATCTAACGCATCATGTAACATTAAAATAAAATTATAATATTTTAATTATTCATTCGATTCGGACACCGAACGATCGATTACAAGAGAAACCATGCATTCTAATTCACGTTAGTAGTAGATAATGAAAGTTCGTAAATTTGAAATGTCAATTATTCAAAGTTTACAAGCCATCAAACTTTCTCATGCATAAATTTGTAAATTTATAGATGCTCAAATTCTTTAAATTTGTATTTCTGGAACTTTTTTCTTTATATTCTTAAGTTCCTAAATAATCAAATTTCCGAATTCTTAACTGTAAGGTTTCCAAATTCTGCAAGAGGATCAAATTTCTTGAATTTCCAAATTTAAAAATATATAAATTCTTAGAAATATTAAACTTTTCATATATCTATCACCTATTAAATTTACAAGTTTAATAATTACCATAGTTCTCAATTACCAAGTTTTTTATTTTTTAAGTGGCTCACATTCTTAAGTTACAAATCTCAAATGCTCAGACTTCTATATCCCTAAATTTCCAAGTTTCTCAACTTACAAATTCCTAATTATATTCTTAAATTTCTAAATTTGTAAATTTCCAAATATCAAATTCTAAATCTCAAATCTTAAATTACATATTTCTAAATTTCTAAATTTCTAAATTTTTAAATTCTTCAAAGCATATTAAAGCTTTAAAGTATCCAAACATGTAAATTCGAAAATTCGAAATTTTCGATGCAATATTCAAATTCAAGTAGATCTATATATCATTCAACGAGAGTTATATGTATACAGTCGATTGATTATAAAATACTCGTAGTTTGCATATTCAATACATTTATTGTCATAGTAAAATAAAAAGTTCTGATTTAATCATATCAACAATATCAAAATATTGTTTACATATATGTACAAATTTCCAAAAACAGTTGCTCAATATTTTACCGGAAATAGTTAAAAACACACGTAATATTGATATACCTTTAGAACAAGTGATTTACTCTCAATCAAATAAATAATATAAGTACATATTTTTTGAACTATTTATAAAAAATATTCTTTGACTTTTCACAATGAATAATCGCAATTAGAAAAAACGTACTACACACTTTTTCAAAAACTACCTGAATTAATAATGCAATTTTCAATCGATTTTTGTTGTTTTATTTTATTTGACCACTTATGATTTTATTTATAGTAATTTCACATTTATTTTTTCTTCTTATTATAAACGACATAAAAATCGAAGTATTAATTTATTAGACTACATTTGCTATTAGTGGGGTTAGGCTGGATTCCTTCTTTTTTGCTTATAAATAAATGATTGACAACTCATTGAGAACTAATGGTAATTTTGCGTAAAAGGCAAAAACATAAAATAAGACATTTTCGCTCGTATACAACTTCGTTTTCAAGAAAACTAAACTTGAAAATAACTTATAACATTTGTAAAAAAATTGTTACATTTGATACGATGATTGGAATGTAATAAATGACATACAATAACTTAACATTAATATAAAAAACAGAATACGAAAAAATGAAAAAGTGCGGAATGATAAAGTTTAATACATTTTTCTTAATTTTGCCAATTAAGAAAGTGAATTAAAAGCTCGAATTTATAAATATATAACATAACTATGATACTTAATAGATACTTTAATATATACAGTCTGTCCGGAAAGTAATGCAATTGGGTACGTAAAAAAAATGTATTTATGTTATTGATATGAACCTTTAAAATTCTTCGAAGTACATCCCATGGCTTTCAATACACTTTTGCCAGCGACTTTTCCATGTACGGTACGCATCCCGGAAGGCGTTAATGGGAACTCCGTATAATCGCCTTCGTCACGGCGATTTGAATCGCTTCTATGGTTCCAAAATGCATTTCTTTGAGGGCAGACTTGATCCTCGGGAACAGGAAGAAATCTACAGGAGATATGTTAGGACTGTAAGGAGGCTGTGGTAACATTACCATTCTGTGCTTGGCTAAGAATTCTTGGACGCGCAAAGCGGTGTGACAATCATTCGAACATTCATTGATCACTATTAAAAAGTTAATAGTGTCGTAGTAAATGTTTGCTGGATACGGGAATCATTTTTGTCAGTTCTGGTGCTTGTCCGCCGCCTAGAGCGGAAATCATCTTCCACGTTTACCCGACCGTTCTTGAACAAATTCAACCACCTGGAAACTTGAGAATAGGAAAGAGCAGAATTCCCGTATGCCTCCTTAATTATTTAATTCGTTTCGGTGAAGCTTTTATTCAGTTTAGCATAGAATTTAATCGCATAACGTTGTTCGATAGTTTTCTCCATTACGCGTCGTGACACAGACACTAATAACACTGTTCAACACAAATTTTGTTTTCTAATACCCATTGGGTGATCCTTGTAGAGTTTCTCATCCTGAACAAGAATCCGAAACCGAATTACTCTATCACCCTCAGTTTTTGAAAAACACGAGCTTTTGTAAAAACACGTGTTTTGGGTAGAAAATGCGATATTGCGAGGAAACTAAAAAAGCTAGGATATTCAAATTAATTTTAAAAGATAGAGGAGAGTGATCCGAATAAATTGGTATATATAGTTGTTATATTGCATAATTCTAAATAGGTGTAAATATTGATGAAAGTTTAAAAAACGGCCGTTGTACGCATTTCCTATGTATTATTTTTGCATTTTTAGAAAAAGTTATTTATGTAGCGCGAATTCGCTATACAGTATCGAATTCTATAGACATTTCTGATGAAGAAACTATGTGAGGTGAATGTTGTAGCTGCATGCAATTCCAGAAAATCGAAAAAATATCTGCCGGGAGCACGTGCGCGGTGTTTTGCCGCCAGGCGGCCATAGCTCGCTCTCCTCGCCAAGTCAGTGCCGTGGCTACGCGCAACCAGCATCAATGATGGGGCTTAATATACATCCACTTTTTATATTTACAATGTTTAATTTTTTTTAGTATTATTATTTCATACTTATTATTATTCATATTTTGTTATTATTCGTTATTATTTTTAGCTACCAACGATACAATTATAAAATATTATAACTAAAAATTTAAGAATCAAATGATTGAAGACAGTTTTGAAATCTGTTTATAATATAGAAAAACTTTCTATTGTTTACATTTTATTTTTTCTATATTATAAACAGATTTCAAAACTTATATAAAATTGTAACAAAATTTTACGCATGACGGATATAGTCGTCATGACACAAAATTCTGCCACATCTCCATGACGGATATAGTCGTCAAACATACTTAACTGGTTAATTAATTTAAAAGTCCTACTATTTTTTGTCTGAAGATACAAATATTACCCCTTCGGATAAACATATTTAGTTATAACTTTACACTGTCTAAATATAAAAAAAAATTGTAATTGCTTTAACTTCTTCATTAAACGTTCATCGGAACATATACATGAAGGAGCGTATGTAAGAGAGAGTATGAAAGACTGTGCATGAGTACATGTGTGCGTGCGAAGAAATGCGAGGGAAATGACAAAAAAAAAAACAAAAGAAAACTAGAATCAGTTACAAAGCGATCGGCAACATGCACAGATCTATTTCGACCTGTAATCATTTCTAATTACACTGCTCAAAAGAAATATGGCATAGAAAAAATTTAGGCAAAAATTGGCCAAATTCAACTGATGATAACTCCGTGAAAAATCATCGCAAAGTTATGCTCTTTTTTTTAAATTAAAGCTTGAGATCTTTACTTTAAGACCCTGTAGTTTGATTTTAGATTTGATGCATCCCTACCACAATAACACCGTAAATGTGAGGTCATGTTTGCAATATTGAAAATTACAAAGTTTGACGAAATGCATGGACTTGCCACATTTTTTTGGGGCGATACTGTTTACAGCAGCATAAAGTACAAACTTTTATCTTTAATTTCCAGTATGTGAAAAACCGCTACCATTTTTTTCTGCAAAGATACAGAACTTTAAAGAAACCCTTGCATTTATGGCATATACCGCCGGCATTAGCATTACCCGATATGCACCTCGGAGAGGTTGCTGGACAGATTTTGCACATCATATGCCTCTGACAAGAGCCTTTTTTTGTGTGTATATGTGTGTGAGTATCTGTGTGTCTGTATGTTTGAATTCTAATAACGCGTGTTTCCACCGCGTTGTTGAATTATCCCTTACAGTCGATTACTCATGTTAATGCAAGCCCTAATTTCTTCCTGTGGAATGTCATTCCAAATTTCAGTTAAGATTTGCGATAGATCTTACAGATTGGTAGGTTGTCTTGTTAAATTTCTATAGGGTTCAAATTTGGACTTACTGCAGAATATGGAAGCAATCAAATTGAATTGGGACTGCAAAATTCGAGAATGATTCTCAACGAGGCTTCTCGACGATAATTCATACACAGACACAGATTCTCACACACAAATACGCACAGAAAAGGCTCCTGTCAGAGCCATATAATGTGCAAAATCTGTCCAGCAACCTCTCCGACCTGCACATCGGGTAATGCTAATGGCGGCGATATATGCCATAAATGCAAGGGTTTCTTTAAAGTTCTGTATCTTTGCAGAAAAAAATGGTAGCGGTTTTTCACATACTGGAAATTAAAGATAAAGGTTTGTACTTTATGCTGCTGTAAACAGTATCGCCCCAAAAAAATGTGGCAAGTCCATGCATTTCGTCAAACTTTGTAATTTTCAATATTGCAAACATGACTTCACATTTACGGTGTTATTGTGGCAGGGATGCATCAAATCTAAAATCAAACTACAGGGTCTTAAAGTAGAGATCTCAAGCTTTAATTTAAAAAAAAGAGCATAACTTTGCGATGATTTTTCACGGAGTTATCATCAGTTGAATTTGGCCAATTTTTGCCTAAAATTTTTCTATGCCATATTTCTTTTGAGCAGTGTATTTCCAATTACTCCGTTTATTGTTATAGCATATTACACATTTTTGAAAACCAACGTGTGACAAGCCTTTATTACCACAATTCCCTTAGACACGATCCTGCATACACTAAACTCACTTACTGCATAAGTTCAATATTGATAAGAAAATTCAGTCGTGCTCTTTCACATTCAACGAAGCAATATATTTTGTTTCGCATAAATCAAAAATGCAAACAAACCTCCGTATTTTTCATTAAAAAATTGCGGTAATCACTAGTTCTTTTTAACTATTTAAAATCTTTTGTTTCAAATAGACCATTGAAATGAAAAAATATAATTGTACCTGGGTTTCTAAGATAACCTCGTAAAAAAAAGAGATCAAAAGAATTCAAATCAAACGAGCTCAGTAACGAAAGTGTTGTTGAGCGATGTGTACAAAACGTAGTTCGCCGTAAGTTTGCCTCAGGTAATTTGCTGCCACGCTTGCATTATGTATCTACTGGTGCGCCAACCTGTTAAAAGTATTTTAAATACGTTCACACTGGATGAAACTCATCCCCAAGGAGATTAGGTTACACAAATTGTTCGTGTTGCCTGTCTAGACTCTGAATATGTACATGTTAGCGGTAATGCATTTTCGAGAATCGTTGGAGTCAATCAGTTGTTGCTATTTTGTCTTCAAACGATTTAGAATGGAACGATGTTCATTATGGATCTGGCCACGGAGTAGGGAAGGCGAGGATGCAGAAAGAGCGAATGAAGTTCGGTATAATTGCTATGAATCGAGCGTAAAAGAAAAGAATGATGTTGATGGTGTGTTGTTGTCGTTTACGTACAGGAAGTCGTGAATGGTTCGGTCATTGATAAAAAACGAGACAGTTCAAGACATCCGACGCCTTCTTGTAAGAGAACCAAAATTAACCATTTGGTGCTTACGCCAGAATCTCATTATTATTTAGTAATCTTATTTAACATACATGTTACAACGCATAGATACAGTCGAGAACAAATCTAGCCTCCGTAAACAAATGTGATTCAAAGCTTTAAAAACTTGAATTTCTGGAAATTTAGATATGTTGAAATTTAGAAATCTAGATATTTGGACACCTAGAACTTTAAAAACGTAGGTGTTTAGAGACAAGCATTTGTGGATCTAGGGAATGTAGGAATCTAGGTATTTGGAATTCTGAAAATCTGAAGGTCTAAATATTTGGAAATAGAGATCTTTGAGAATTTGAGTATTTAATAGTCTAGAAGTTTGTAAGCTTTTAAATCTGAACATTTGACAATTTTATGAAACTGAAAATTTCAAAATTTGATAACTACAGACTGAAAGCATAAAAGTTTAGTAATCTAGAAATGTTAATTTGGAAAACTGGAAGTTTAAGAATTTGAAAAATTTAGAACTTGGAGATCGGGTAATTTGAACATTTCAAAATTCAAAACTACTAAATTCGAACATTAAAAATGTAGAAATACAGAAATTTAGAAATGTGATATTTTTTAAGCTAGCGTACAGAGTTTTTATTCCCTGAATATAGTGAACATATTCATTTAATTTGTTACTAAATCACAGTAACATAATGAAACGTTATGAAACAAATTATAACGGAAATATGTACTATTCAAATATTATATTGTTTTGCAATTGTGTTTTTTGAAAGTACTGTATACTATTTTTATTCATTCGTTTAAATTTCATATTTAAATTCTGTGTTCTTTGTTACAATTATATTTTCAATAAAAAATTATTTTCCATTACACAAACATTTATGTTCCTATCAAATAAACTGAGTCTACAGATGAGCCGTTCATTTGTCAAATTGAGTTCATAAAACAAAAGCACAACTTATTTTTTTTTATTTCAGTATTTTACTTTTAACGAAATAGTGTAACACAAGAATGACAAAAATAAAATCATAAATTAGTGTTGGTCATTTTGACCGTAAATAGTACATCTGCCTTGTGAAACGAACTAAAACACCAATAAAAAGTCATGAGATCCCTCAACGAACCCGCTCGTTTCACCTTTATATGCTAAAGGTTAAACTAATTCGAGAGCATTTTCCTGAAGTATTGGCCATCTAAGACAAGTCCCTCGTAAACGAGATCAGATTTATCAATCCCGAATATCACAACGTAGCCAGATTACGGTCTCGTGTACCCGGAAGTTTTCCTAACATTGGATCAACAAGGTCATGTAGAATAACCTCAACAACCCCGTTATACGCTACACACGTGAGCAAAAAATATTCTAAAAACTTCGCTCCCACAAAAATGCTTTACACAATCTAAAATACCTTGTTTTGCTAAACATCGACAAATCACGAAAATCTCAAATTATGTTTATTATTAATCAACATTTCGTAACACGAACGCAAATTATGTTTTACCATTTGTCCAAAATCGGTTTACAAGAGCTGAACCATTTTTATTTTGTATAACTTGTCAGCAATCGAGAGAAATTACAGTAAAGCTCGTTAAATTATTACGGATGGAGCTTTGAAAACAAATAATTTTTTAAATTGACAACGTAACGAGTCAGAAGAGTTATATTTTTTCGATATTGCAACAATCTACATACATTTTTGCGTCCTATCAGAATATTTTGCTACTGGATACGCACTAATAAATATGAATTTTTATGCAAAAGTGGCAATGTAACGAGAGTGTACTGCACAACATGTGAATTCACTCAGAATTTATAATTAGACTCCAAATATTCAAGCGCGATAAATATAAGAGAAATATATGATATTTACACATACATATAAAATATACAAATATGTTCTAAAATTATGCAAAAGATGTTTATGTCACGTATATCACAGTAAACAAATAGAATTTGTAATATACACGGTGCCCAATATAATTTTTGTTATTTGAATTATCTCCTTTATTTCTGAAAATATAACAAATCTTTCGAGTACAAATTGAATGGTTTCAAATGAGACATAATTTGACATGGTTCATTTTTCTATGAACTCGTAAAGGATATATGAAGGTCATTTATTTTTTGTTAAATAGAATCATATATCTTTTAATGTATTTCTCACTCCTACTGGATATTTAGAAAAATCATTAATCGATATTTATATTTGATAATTTATTTTTATAATTTGTTATGACATAAGTTACAATGGAAATTCAAAGTTTTCCAAAATACTTTATTTGTTAAAGTTACACTTTCAAAAATCGAACAAGCATTAAAGAAAGTGCTGAAATACAAATTATCGAAACGTGTACATACTAATCACGTTGTGAAATAATGTGAAATATTACAAATTCGATGATTAAGCGATTAAGCGACTAGTTTATAATAAAATACCATGAACAATTATGAAAAACATTCATTAAATATAAATATCTACTAAACTTATAGTCTTACGGTATAAATAAGTTGTACTATTTTCTAATAAATTTCCAGGAAAATCAAATATAAATTTTAAAGAAACATCGGTAACCATTATATTTTCTTTATATTTTTCAATTTTTTAAAAACATGGTTTGATATTATCAAAAATAAGCAAAATATTCCAGGTAATAAAATTAGATAGGACACCTTGTATATTAAAATTGAAACCTCTTTATTTATATATTTGTCCAATCTATAAGCTGTTTTAATTTTTTACTGCCAATCTTTATTAAATGAAATGAAAGTCAAATATTACCATATAATCTAAAATATGGTATAACATACGAATATTACTTTGAAGCTCAAGGTTTAAGAAAAATAATTATTGTACATACACAATTCAATAACATTTTTAATAAAAACTGACGGTTAATTCAGATTGGTTTTCGGTTGAAACAAGTAATATATTAACTATTTTAAAGCTTAGTGTTGTCAATAAGCAAATATTTAATGTTCAGCCGCTTATACACTGTTCAAAAGAAATATGGCATAGAAAAATTTTAGGCAAAAATTGACCAAATTTGACTGATGATAACTCCGTGAAAAATCATTGCAAATTTGTGCTCTTTTTTTTAAATTAAAGATTGAGATTTCTACTTTAAGACCCTATAGTTTGATTTTAAATTTGATGCATCCCTACCACAATAACACCGTAAATGCGATGTCATGTTTGCAATATTGAAAATTACAAAGTTTGACGAAATGCATGGACTTGCCACATTTTTTTTTGGTGATACTGTTTACAACAGCATAAAGTCCAAACCTTCATCTTCAATTTCCAGTACGTGAAAAATAGCTACTATTTTTTCTCACAAAGATACAGAACTTTAAAGAAACCCTTGCATTTATGGCATATACCGCCGGCATTAGCATTACCCGATATGCACCTCGGAGAGGTTGCTGAACAGATTTTGCACATCATATGGCTCTGACATGAGCCTTTTTTTGTGTGTATTTGTATGTGAGTATCTGTGTGTGTGTATGAATTATCGTCGAGAATCCTCGTTGAGAATCATTCTCGAATTTTGCAGTCCCCATTCAATTCGATTGCAATCTCAATCTTTAATTTAAAAAAAAGAGCATAAATTTGCAATGATTTTTCACGGAGTTATCATCAGTCAAATTTGGCCAATTTTTGCCTAAAATTTTTCTGTGCCACATTTCTTTTGAGCAGTGTATGTTGAAATAATACAAAAAATATTTCATTTTGCTATGAAGAATTTGCAGTTTTCAAATTACATATTTAGCTAATGCAAAGTATCATGGTTTTGGAGATATTAGCCACTTTGTTAATTTCACTTATTACCAGACATTTCCGAAGTAAACGATTGTAAAAAGTTTATTATGATTATTATAAATCACGCAGTAAAATTTTTCTGAATGTAATTCTAAGTAAAAAAAGTTTTTACAAACATTTTAATTTGATAGGAATTGTTTTTGAGAAACCACCGATTATAAATTTACTTCCATTACAAGACACAATATGCAGGCAATTTCATTCGTTAACCAAATATTTAGAATCACATTCAAAAGAATCTTTTTGTGTGATTTAAATAAAGTACGTTCTGAAGATAAGAAAATATAGAAACTTGGAGTTTATATTAATCATAACAAACTTTCAAGAACCACAATACATTGCATAAAGGTATATACAGCTAAATACGTTAAAAATGACCTCTTGTCTCATCCTTTGTAAACATTCTATCGGTCTACTTAACACCTTGTATAAAAATGATAATAAAAGTCTCTATATTCTTATTCTACTATCCATTATTTAACAATTATATTAAACATGAGGCATATTGCGTAATACAGTTTTCACAGCTAAACTTTATTAAAATATTATCTTTCTAAAAATAAAAAATGTTATATCAGCAAAATGTTTCCAATACTCTATTAAAAAGTTACATAAATAATACGAAATGGCAACGGACTGTATTGTTGTTCAATATCGCATATAAGGTGTTCCAGTCTTATCCGCATAACTATACTAGCATATTTCGTAAACAAAGATAAGAAAGTATGTTTATATAAACGTATTCTATCAATGCGTTATTAGAAGTTATTAAAAATATATGAAAGTCGACAATTATTCATATATAGTTTAAAAAAAAAAGATTGTCCATTATTACTTCGTATATTTCTCATAATCTACCAGTAAAACATATAAGACTTTATGTTTATTAAACATTTTTTTATTATTTTTATTTATAGTACATGCTAGTAATGTTTTACATACAAGACACATTATGCACAGCATCAAAGTACAAAACAGATCAAAGTCATTTTGTACTTCGGTTACAATTTTTAAATAAACTCTCTAAAATCTTTTATTAATATAACATCTTTCTCTTATATTTACCTATAATAGAAATTCGTAAAGTTTTGCAGTAAAAGACTAGGACGACTTCTATTTAGTAGTTTAATTACCAAAGGAAAGTTTTCTTCTGCCTTTTATTTCTGTTGTTACTCTCACTGTCTCTCACCGTACAAATTAGATTAATAAAGTATTTAAGCCACTTTTCTTATTTGTGCGTATATATTTTTTGTTTGCATAATTATAACAATAAAGCTTAGCTTTAATGGATGCATCATTATACACATTATATAGATACAGGTCACAATTTACCCAGCCAGGATAGTTCGAAGGTTAATTTTATCATTAACTTTTGCAGCATCACAAGCACCCCGACCGTTTTCTTTGTTAAATCAATACGAATTTCAATTACCAATCCGCGTGTCTTATTCCCAATGACATTCCCGTCCCCTTGATGTTTTCAGACAAGCGTACTCAAGAGATAGGTCGCACAGAACAGAACAAATCAACTGTTCAATCTGTACAAATCGAAACAACTTTAACAAACACTACCTCTGATTGAAGCTTACAGCAGTCAATTATTATTTTTGTTAGAATCCACAATTGCTGGAGTAAATGAATTCCTTGTAGAATAAAATATTACTTCATTATCAATTCCATATTAGATGTTGACTTAAGAATATAGCATCTGAAGGCTATCGGATCGACATCGCGTCGTTGCAAACATATTATTAATATATGTGAGTTTCGATTATATACTGTTATTTGTAAAGTACACATAATTAAGAAAATATGTGGGAAATTGATTTGTTTCCATTCAACTGATGTGCTATTAACTAAACCTACCTGGGTATAATGCACGCACAACTTAAAATAAAAAATAAAATGGAAAAATAAATGAATAAGCAATAAAATATGAATATTAATACACATGTTAATTCTTTATCTCGACAACATAGACTTTAATAAAAGTATCCTGATAAGTTTTTTAATTCAAGGAAGAAACTAGCGACCAGGTCAAATGAATCGTTGAATAGTTTCAGTATTAAATAGGCAACAACTTTCGTTGTGATGATGTGAACAGAATTACACGTACTGTTCACTACATATGATTAATATAATTATTACTAATTATTATAATTTCTATTTCGATTATTATTAAATAGCAGACTCTAATATTACAATTATTATTTAGTAAAAGTTAAAAATGACAAATTTTAATTAAAAATTATTTGTAAAATGATGAATTAAAATATTATATAAAAATGATGTGCTACGTACATGTATTGTTATATTATTGCTATTACAGTGTTTTAATAAGACTACGCACTACAAAAACAACAGATTAGTTTCGAAGGTGTTTAAACGAAAACATAAACTGGTGAAAACATAAAAGTGTTATTCTTAGTCTTAATTTGTTAACTTGTCCTTTTCACCAGCAGAAGTTTTAATATGTATAAATATTTGAAATTTTTTAAATAATTCTTCTCAATAATGGTTTACAACATACTCCTTCGTTTGATTAGAAATACAATTATAAATATTAGATATTCAGATAAACAATTCAGTAGATATCTTTCAACCGTAAAACTTCAGAATGTGGTAGAAATCTATCTCAGATGATTTTTCAAATTCGCTTCTAAACTATACAATTACATTATCGAACTAAATTTGCTATATGTTAATCTCTTCCTTATTAAAAAAACGGGGAGATTTATGTCGTAGTACGTGCTCTTATTGTGTATAAGAATCAATGGACGGACAAAAGACTCGTGGTCCGGATATCGACCCCAGTTGTGCATTAGAAGGCGCGAATTCTTGGATTAAGATTAATGATACTTAAATTGGGATTTTAATGTGTAAAAATAACAAAAGTTTAGCATGTGACAGAACTGTAATAATTCAGTCCGTTGTAAATGATTGATAAAATGATAAATTCATAAATTAATTAAATTCTTCATTTCTAAAAACAGCACTTGTGCAGTTTTATCATTTTTTAGCCAACATTATAACTGAACAACTCATATGATCTATGTTTATTAGTAAGACACGTATAAATAATGTTTTTTAACACAATTTATTTCAAAGAATTATGATATATAGACTCATTTGTCATTTCAATTGGAGAATTACAAATTACCGTTCATTATGCTCACTGTTTGCGATTTATATATATTAACATTTTTAATATTATGAACATGCCACAATTAATACTTACCGATCTTATAATCATTAATTCATAAATAACAATGATTCAAATACAAAAGATACTTTTATCTATTAATCATTCCAACATATCGTTACATTTGTGCACTACAGATAAACTTTTCTTATTTTAGATTTTTATTAAATGTAAAATATTAAAAAAGGACCTAAGATTGTTAATTACCTCAATACATACATTTCAACACTTGCTGCAATAAATTTCTATTACTTATATTATTCTGACCATTACGTACCAACTTTTTGTGAATTTTACGTACTCAAGGTCACATAAAGATCATAGTACTATTGATAGTTGCATTCGTCTTAACGTAAAAATAAAAATATGTTATTCCATATAAAAACTTCAGTAACTTCGATATCTCAAAAAAACTGAACTTAAAAAAAATTTTTTAACCATTAAAATATTTATCACTACGAATAAATTAATGTTTCTCTGTAATATCTTTTGCATCATAAAACTAATAAAGATATTTAAGATGCTCATATTAAAACATTCTATAAATAATTATTTAAACATTATATATACATAATTTGAATGACGATACTACAAATGAGATAAAATGAAATAGAAAGTGTAAATGAAAAAATTGAAATAGAGAATACTGTATAATAATAAAATATTTAATTATTTCATACTTCACCAATAATTTGTAATAATTTCGCAATGTTCCAAACCATAAATATGCGTTGTGATAACTGATGGTTATTCTGTAAATAAACTATTACATAAAATATTTTCTTATTTAGAGTGTATGTAACAACAAAATTATAATTTTAATATTGATTTAATATTTTGTGGGATATCCCTTTTGTCTGATGACGTGTTGCAAACATGTTGGCATGTTTGAAATTATTTTATTTAAATAATTTTCAGTAATGCATTTCCACTCTTCCGTCAGTCGTATTTTTAATTTGTCTTTTGTTTTTATAGGAGTGGTCTTAACATTACGATCCAATAAGTCCCATAGATTTTCAATTGGATTTAAATCTGGTGATTGTGGTGGAGGATGGAGCATTTTCGGACAAGCATATAATAAATATTCCTGAACTATTCTTGATTTGTGTTTCGAATCGTTATCCTGGTAGAACTTAAAACTGTCGCGTATACCCATATTCGTTGCATTTTTTAATAAATTTGTTATTAATGTGTCTAAATATTTGTTCTTGTCCATAATATGTTCAATAAAAACCAGCCCCTCCCTACACCAACACTAAAAACGCAGCCCCATACCATCAAACCTCCACCATCGTGTTTTATCGTCGGCCTCATGTTACTTATTTTTAATTGTTCATTCGCTTTACGTCACACTAATTTTCGTCTGTTAAGACAATTTCATGTTACTGGGTGTAACGAAAGTAGTGTGCAAAAAAAGTAGGCAGTCGTAAATAGTAATGGTAGTTATATGAAAAAATAAATTCAATTGATTTGTTTCATTCTGTCATTGACGCAAGTGTAACTTGGTAACAAGTTTCTTATTTCTATTAACAATCTTTCACATTCTCACAAAAATATCGTAAAATAATTTCAAGCCTCCGTTTGTGTACACGTGTTGATTTAGCACCTCAAAATAAAATTTTTAAATACTAAAACATTAATAGATATCAAAGTACTCTACCAAATAAAAATAACATTTTTGTTCATATCTAACAATTTATTTTTAAACACAAAAGAATGAAAAGTCTGTAAATTCATATGCAAAACTGATCAGTACGTAATTAAAAGAAATATTAATAAATTAGACATTCGCGATATGTCGAAGAAATTAAGATTATTTATCGAAGGAACATCGATGCAACGTGCAGTAGCATCGTTAGATTAAACTACTTCGATGGCAATTCGAACGAGCTACTAAGTACCAAACGGTCCAATCGTGAGCGTACTTGCACCCTGATACGCATACATAGAAGTGTTGCACATCCTAGTATACATACCTGCACCGATGCTTGAACACGTTGCGTCTGCACGTCTCATAAAGCCCAGACGAAAATGCAGACGGGTGAAATCGGCAACGCCATTGAACACCATATGAAATCGAACGGAAGAGACAAAGGCTGCGATACCGATTGATCGTCCGGAGAATCAGCAGTAGTCAACTGAGTAACGACACCTTGTGACAGTACAGCACTCACGTGAAAAAGTATAATCTTCTCCCGTTTACTCATATGACAGTGATAGTTACAGCAGCGCTAGCCACACGTTTGCGGCACGTAGCGTCGTGACGCTCTTCGCTCCTCTTCTCTCCGTGGGTGACACGAAGACACACTTTGGTACACCTCCCACCTTGTACGTGCGTTCTCTCGCAACAAGTTGAGTTTATCCTTGAATCAAACTCATCGAGGATCTGCGGATTGTCACGTGACACTATGATACCCTGATTGACACTTTTGTTCCGATCACCGTGTCAAAAAATTGAGAAAATGTATCAAATTCGATTTTCGATCATGCGGTTCGAAGGATATGGAAATGGCAAGTCATCCGACTAGTATGTTTACGCGTCGTTAACGTGAAAATGAACTGTTTGCATGCGTCGGTGTTTGAACTTCTTTACAGAGAACGTTTTCGATATCGACGCTTATTTGTGGAACTGGGACGATGTAGTTTGTTCGTTCGTGAAATATTTGTATTGTTTGCAGAAATGAAGTTGCTCGTGCGGATAATGCAAGTACTGCAGCTTCGCGAAAAAATGCCTCACTGGTTAATGTATAATATCGCAAATTCAGGTAATTGTACATAGCAAGCGGAGAAATTGTAGCTTAAACATTTAATAAAAATGTCTACTCCTGTCGATGAAAGAATTCTTTCGATGTCAGTGATTAATATCCGGCATTTAGAAGACACTTAATAATTGCGTTATGGCTCCTCGACGTATGTTGCGCTATACGAATCGATGAAATTCGAAGTACGTGACAATAACCGTTCACGCAATAACTAAACACTAATGCACTAGTAGCTTTTTGTTCCTTACTTCGTCGCTTTATTTAGGAATCCTTTTTCGATAAGTACAAGCAGTTATACGTTCAATTAGATCCGTCATACCAGAGTAGATTCTTTCAAGAACTTTCACAGTCTCCGGAGCCGTCAGTTTGATATCTAATTCCCTGACTAGCTCTTCTCTTAAAGGTGTGAAAGGTTAAAGTCAAATAACCCAATAACACACAAAACGTATATTAAGTTGGAGGATCCTTCAAGCACAGCAAAGCGCCTGTAAAACCTTCAATTGTTTCAATATTCTCTTAAACGGTATCCACTTACATGTTGCACTATTTGATATAACTTGTCCGTTAAATCGAGCACGAAATATAAATAGTTGCTTCCCACTCGAACAACACGTGCATAGTTTTTGTTGCTCCTCTCAAACGATGTTTCCTTAGTTTTCTTTCCACTGGTTGAACTTATTAATCGCTTGAAGCAACTTTTATTCCATTGTTGAAAAACCAAACGTGACATCAACGTTTCTGCGCCAATAAAAGTTCATAAAGTGAAAATAAGTTGTCTTGTCGCAAACTTTCCTTACGTCTCGGCAGATCTAGTTTTCATCGAACACACTAATAAAATCCCAATAAAACTCGTCAATCTTCTGAACGATAGTACCTTCTAAATAATCTCACGAAGACAACGGTTAATATCCTTATTTTACATATAACAATGTCTGTTGGCTTTAAGTCATTTACACAGAAATGTATATTCGGCAGTGATAAATCATCACCATCGTCAGCCGCGTTCTCGCTGCCGTGTCAAATTATCGAGCTATACCATTAATCCATATTCGGCTCTATCGACAAATTCGAAGCTGCGGTATCCTAATGATACACCAGCATCGCTGTGACTTTCCTGGCCTCGAAACGTACATTCGACGCTACCTGCTCATTTCCAACATGCACACAATAGAGAAAGATTTCGGTTCTTTAAAAGAATGAAAGCTTCATCACCCACGTCCTTTTGTTAGCGAGTTTCTCTTAAAACGCCGTCGACGTCTGATGCGGTCTGCTTCGAATTTAGCGTCGCAATGTCACAGAATCGAGGTTAGTGCACTGGCATCAGCTCGCGCTCGCTGTCGTCCACGTTCACGCAGCAAATCGAAGATGTTCCACGAGCGACGTCGTCAGCAGCACCGTTCATCCGTTGTCATCAGGCACATCAAATGAGAACGAATCGTATTCGTATTCGCGTCACATGATCAGCCGGCGAAGGGTAGCTTTATTTTTGGCGTATGGTCCGAATCGCAATGAACGATAAACACTGACTGGGTATAGGTTAGATTTCCCTCGGTGGAACACGTAACACCACGGATTAAACGACAGAAAGAGAGAAAAAGAGAAAGGAAAAAAGGAAATGAGAATGATACACCGGTTTCTCCTCTTTGGTTGCCCAGGGAGCGGCTATGGCGGCGGCCTGGCTCTTACTGCTGCTTCCCTCGATGCGTAGGTGACCGAAAGGGGTCGTCTGTTCGCGGGACAAAGGGGGAACGATTATCTCGCAGCATCCCTATCGCGCAGGACCAGTCGGTACGACGCAACATTCAAGTCGAACGAAGACAACGATATTTCAAGCAGAGTGAATGAAAGAGGGCGCTGGTTCAACAGAGACATCTGTAGAACACGCCGGGGGTAGAAGCGAAAAACGAGGATAGTAAGCCGCGATGTGGATTGAAGAGAGAAACTGAGATGGAAAAAGGGTTGGAAAGTGGAACTGAGAAGAAGCTGGGTTGAAGGAAGATGACGTTGCGTGAAAAGAAAAAGGTTCGTGTAGATTTTGTAGGTTGAAGGGAAAGGGTCACAGTTAGGAGAATGGAAAGAGAACCATAAGCGAGATATTGTTGGAATAAGCGTGTAAATTGGAAAGAGAAAATATCAAAAGGATAGAGATCAAAAGCAGCTGCGGATTGGAGGAGGAGGTGCACTGAAAGATGGTTGCGATTGAAAAAGGACAGCGAGAGAAAGTATGAAATGGGGAAAATAGGTGTGTATTAAGGATAGGGGCAAGGGAAAAAAAGTAGTGCGGAAGAAAAGGAGTGGCGGTCGGAAGAGACAGAAATGATTGAAACATGAGGTCGACGGGAAAAGAATTAAAAAAAGGAACAATGCCGAATATACATCTTATATTTGTTTTAATATAAAATTCAATAGTAGCAAAATTTACATCACATGCACCCAATAGTAATTTTTTTCACAAATTGTAAATAATGCATGGTAATGAAACATAAATAAATTATTGTAATGTAAACACGCATTAGAATATCTAGTATGAAAAGAAAGAAAAATAGGGAAGATATCTCCGAAAACAGAAAAAGTGGTATAAAAATAAAAGAAAGAATGCAGGACGATACTTACCGGATGCAAAAATAGAAATGTACTAATAAAATAAAACGGGTTAAAACAAGGGAAGGATTGTGCGAAAAATTAAAATGAGCGGATGTAAAAAGAATGCAAAACATGAAAAAAACAGGAAATATAATAGAAGAGCGTAGATAGATAAATGAAAGAGAGTTGCACGATAGCAGATGAGAAAATACCAGAGATGTAGATAAAAAGAAATGCCTACATATCTGTAACACAAAGGAAATATAAAAAGACAAGATGATGGTTAAATCTACTTAAAATAAAGAATGAACGGAAAGTTAGTAGATTAGGGTATATGTGAGATAAATGATCAGATACGATACGTAATCATGAAGATGTTATTATGATGTTGGGTTTGAATGGTAATGTTTATATCATAATCCGTTCAGAGGCCAAAGTAACTACGTCCATTTATTAATTTTTTTCTGCAATTTTAGTGTTAAAGTGCTTGATTGCAAATAAAATGTTAAAAAAAAGAATTCTATTTTATGGATTTAAAAGCATTGATTTTATTGACACCCAAGAAGTAAATACTTCATCCAAATATATTTTTTCTTTTGAAGTTACCCGTAGATTTCTAACATCTGCAATAAATTGAATTAGAACAATTCAATTCAACAATAATAACAATAGCAATTCCTTGTACATTTACAACAGTTTATATAATGATTTGGATAATTAAAGTAAATTCAATTTTTTGTTTTTCTTTTTTTTTTTAAATACAGTGAATTGAAAGGTACCTAATCAGTATAGGAAGTAGCATACTTGATCAAGGAACCAAATTTCACCGTAACACATTAAGCCTGAAAAATTTCTTACAATTAGATTTAAAATACGTGTTATTTAGATACTAACAAGTAAACCTATAGAAGTGTCATTCTCCGACTTTTTGAAATTTGGATATGTTATACTATATGAAAAACTAAGAGACACGTATTTTTTTCTCTGCAAAAAAACATATTTAAATCATAAAACAACCCCCTCAAAGTATGTGTGTGAAGGGAGGGAAGGAAGGGTGTAAATGGAAAAATTGTGATATTTTTGAGATCAATGAAACGATTTTGCTGATTTTTGGTATGAAAGTATCTTTCTATAGAAAAAACTATCTTTCACTACTGCTGAATGGATTTAACAGTAGAAAGAAGAAACAGGAATTGAACATAATGTGCACTTGGTAGTACAAATCGATCTAATTGTAAGTATGTTTAAAGGGAAGTAAAAATTAAGGAGTGAAGTACTCCTAAAGTGATCAATTTCCTGATGCAAAAAATCAATTTTGATCTAATCGAAGTAAAATCTATTAAAACTTCAAGAGGAAAGTTAATTAAGGAACACGGATTTTTTTCCTTTTTTTTACATAAATATTTGGAGGGAAAACAACTCTTGAAGAGTGAGTCGATGATTGAGAATATTGTACAAATTGCAAACGAAGTATGATGTGATGGATGAAATTATGGGAACGAAATTAAATTCCAACTTTACTAAATGCAGATTTGTGCAGAAAATATAAACCTTGGTTAATTATTACTGCGAATATTTCGAAATGTAGGCAAAATTGTGTGTGGATACTCTTGTCAGATCATTAACATACAGGTCCTAATTAGCGCAATGCCTTGTATGATGGTGAGTATATTTTTACAAATATCTTGAAAACTAAAGACAAGTAACAGTAATATGGAAAATAGTAGAAAAGAATTATTCAAAATGATACTCTTTACAACATATTCAAAAATCATAAAAATGGTTGAAATAGATATAATATCGAATATTAATTACTGTTAAATTTTATAAATGTCTACGTATTAACCCCTTTTTAGATTAACATATATTATAGATGCACATATGAAAATTATTTGACAAAAAAATGTTTGCTCTCTGGTTGCAAAACCCACTTCCAAATTTTATTATTATTTTAAATGCATTTTCCGCATTCTAAAAACCATGAAAAATAATTGAAATTACAGTATTTATAATTATAATTATAATTACAGTAATTGAAAGTACAGATTATATCTATAGTTAGTTTCCACATAATTTGCAATAGTGGTGAGAGAGAAACTAATTTTGTTTGTAATTCAACGTATTTTTTCTCAATAAATATTTTCAAGTTGATGTTTGGCAAAATTTACTGGCACTAGGAAATTAGGTCATAGAAAAAGAGAAACCAAATTTATCCAAAGGCATATGCCCAATGCTTGTCCTATCACAGCGTTTATCTTTATCTATTTGATTTAGTATATCTATTTACTCAGAAAGCTGCAGTAATCAAGTTTCCCCATTTCTATAATCAATTCTCCCTCTTGGCGGAGGATACTTGTGCATATTATCATAAAGAAAAAATATTTGAATTCAATAATTATAAACAATTTTTAGTTGTTAAATAGTTGTAAATTAATTAACAACACTTTAAAAATCAATAAATAATAAAATATACATAAAACAACAAAATATTATTATATATATGTATGGGATGAGGGCGCGGCAGGGAAAAACAGTAAAATCTTATTTTTCGTCTTTGACTTTCCGTTTATTTCACAAGCTGGTCCACGGCCGTACTCTTTGACTCGCAGTGATGAACTGAAGATTCATGCTAAAAACGCTTAGCCTCACACACCCTGATGTATTCTAACCCGGAATCATTCTTTCCTCTTCTAAATCGAATCGCTCTCACTCTAAACCAATCATTCAACGATACACGCGCATTTCTCAGGCATTCCTCGAACTCGGACACCCAACGCGACACTCGAACCGATGATCCGAACATCCTCTCGCAAATGCTACGCAGCATCCACTCGGACTGAGGCAAACAATTCATTAACGCATCTCATTCACACCCAAAATCCTTAAGGCTAGACTAAATATAATAAATTAAGCTGGGACGTGGCGGCCACTAAATCGATGCCACATATGAAAAATAGAACTGTGATTAACTATTCCACCTTTTCCATATTAAAAGGAAAAGGAAATGAAGGAATGAAGGCAAAGGAATTGAAAAGGAAAAGAAACAGGGCACAATGTACTGTAAGAAACAGGTGGCTATGATGTAATTAAACGTGGAATTACCAAAAGCAACACAAACATGAAAATCTTAATGAGTCCTGAAGAAGAAAAAGTAAAATGGATGAGAGCAATATTAAAAAGCAGATAATGAAGAAATAGTAAAAAAATGTGTTAAAGTAACAATAAAAAAATATTAATAAAATAAATTAGAGTTTAGCGCATAAAGTGTAAGACGAGGTAGAAAATGATTGAAACGCTAACTAACAATAAGTTCGATTTCAAAAATACTATCTATTTTCTATAAGCCGATTCCGTGGAAGAAATAGTGTCCTCGAGAAAAGAATGTCTTTCAAAGGTTTGTAGAAGAATGCCCTCTTCCCGTTCCGTGAGGTTTCCTAGTCCCAGCGAAACTTGAGGCCTGAGGGTTGGTTTATGGCGTAGACGTCACAGCGTCAGGCCTCGACCCCGTGGTGGTTGTCGTAGGACGGCCATGTGCCCGTCGTCCCTGCTTTATTGGGGTGGATCACCGGGAATTTTCTAACAAAAGTGTAATATACTTTAAACAAAATTTTTATATTTCATAATCACATACTCTTTTTGTACTCAAAATTGCTTTATAAGAACAAACGTAATAGACATATATGTGTATCTTCAACATAAATCACTTTTTTTCAAAAAAAAATTAATCAGTATGAAAAATAGATTCCATAATGCTAACGATGAACTATATTTAAAAAGGAGTTAAATATGATTCGAAGACAGCACCTTTATCTTTCAGTGCTGCTGAATAGATTTAACAAAAGAAAGAAGAAACAGAAATTGAACATAATATGCAGTTGGTAATACAAACCGATCCTCCAACATAAAGTTTATCTAAAATTGCCTTCGGCGTTAAGACGGATCACTAGCTAAAGCGGATATAAATACACAAGGTGTCCCAAGTTTTTACCAACAAAATTTACCAACGTACTGTTTATGTAAGAATAGGAATGAGAATATAATTATATAGTTTTAAACACTTTGTTAAAAAGTTATAACAAAAATACAAAATAACTTTGTAGTGCTTAATTTTTCGATGTCACATAAAATGTGTTCCAGTTTTGTACATGAAACTTTACCAACATATTCTATAAACGAAATGTATAATAAAATATTACATAAACATAGACTCTTAAATATTTTATTCAAAAATTATAACAGCATACGATACATGCGGAAAATTATCGATTTTCATGCTTATTCAACAACTTTTAATGATACATTCAGTAACCAATGTTCATACAAACATTTTTCCTTGTGTTTATTTATAAAATATGGTAACAAAGTACGGACAGAACTGGAACACCTGTATGTCGAACAACAAAGCAGTCCGTTGTTGTTTTGTGTTTTTATTATAATATTTTAATAAGCTGTTTAAAACTCGATGTCGATGTAACGTTATTCTTTTATATTTACGAATAGAATATATTAATAAAGGTTGGTGGTAAAATTGAGACACCCTTTATATCTACAAATACTTCGATATACCGAACAGTGAATAATAATTGAAATAAGAAATTCTATTTAGTAGCAACGTGTCTTTGATCAAAGAAATTTTTCTTTTACCTGTTATTTCTGTTGTTACCTGTCACTGTAAGGATAAACATTATAAATTGGATTAAATTGAAAACGTCAATAGAACTGTCGTTCCTGTATCCGTGTGCGTAAATCTCAATAGCTTTACGGGGAACCTCTGTAAGCGTCAACGTAGAAAACAGAGAATCTGAAGCTATTGGATGTCTGTACAGTATGATATTGATCCTAAATTGTACAATCGCAATGCTGTTAATCCTTGCAAATATTGATTCACACATAGATTTGGTTTTATCCCTTATGCACCACTTAAATCATTGTTATATGTGTATTATTCAACTTATGTGTTATCTTCCCTATACAAATATGGCAAGCAAGTAGGAAAAGCTATTCCACTTGATGATTTTTAGAAATTTTTGAGGATTTGAAAATTTGGAGATGAATTAAGAATTTGAAGACATACGTATTAGAAGAGTTTGGAATTTGGGAATATGGGGATCTAACAGTTTGGAAATTTAAAGATCTACAAAGAGAACCTAAAAATTTAGGGAAATATTTGGAAAACGTGGAATTTGAGGATCTGTATCTATATAAATATGGGAATATAGGATTTTGATGATTTATGGATGTAGGAATCTAAGGATTTGGGGATACGTGTGTATAAAAATCTACAGATTTTGCGGTCTGAAAATTCGAGGTTATAGGAATAGAGGATATAAGTATTTGGGGTCCTTGAGATTTGGGGATATTAGAGTTAAAGGATATATAGGTATTTGGAGATATAGGGATATAGGAATTTAGAGATTTGAATTATGGAGTTGCATAGGTATGAATTCTGAAATTTAGAAATCTAGAAATCTAAAAATCTAAAAATCTAAAAATCTAAAAATCTAAAAATCTAAAAATCTAAAAATCTAAAAATCTAAAAATCTAAAAATTTAAAAAGCTAAAAATCTACTAAACCAGAAATCTAGAAATCTGGAAGTTTGCAATTTGAAATTGGAATATGGAAGTTTGAAGATATATAAGTTTATGAACTTAAAAACTGTCAAGTTTGCATATGAATTCTTATCTAAAGAATGTCTACGTTGCACTCGAGTGTACAGAGTCAGTATTGTCTGGGCAATATTAGCATTGCACATCACAGCTTAGCAGAGTCTGCAGAAATGGTTGATTTGCAAACACACAATAATGCGAGCAAAGTTAATACTACCCACCACTGAATGCACAGTGCAAACATATTATTTCTCTGCGAAATTTACTAGCTTTAAAGTAAACATTGTTTACTAACAAAAATTGCTTAGTATAAATTTTACAAAATTTATCGAAATAAAAATGACAAATTTTAATTTCGAAATAAGTAATTATAAACATAAATTCAATTGTCGAATAAAATGAAATTGTTGCACTAGGTACAATATATGTATACATAAGACCTATGGTATCGGGACTCGTTAGGAAAAAATAAAATAATTTTCAGAAAAAAAATACACCGACTTCGAAATACACTAAATAGTATAAAATAATTTCTATTTCCTAATGAAGGAATTTCTATTTCATTCAATCATACAATTACGCATACACTACCGTCCATAAGTATCCGGACACTTGGTTTTGTTACATAAAACATAGTTGATCTTTGTACGAAAGGTATTTAGAGTTATCATATCATTTGTAATAATTATTATTATTTTTTTTGAGGTGTCATAACGTAATAGAATTAATTTTTAAGTACATATTATACAATGAAAGTGTGAAAGTAAAATTCATGTCCAGAAGTACAAAGTCCAAATTTGTGAATCTAATGAAACGCTTTCGATTCTAAAAAAAATTTTAATTTCTACTGTGTTTCATTTCTATGGTGCAGAACGTATTCAAAGGGTTCTTCGATATGTTTCAAGTGTTTGTAAACTGTTGGTAGATGTTTAGGTTCCCTAAATGGAGATACGAACGGAGGTAACGCTACGGACTCGATAGTTTCGGTTTAGTTCGTCTGCAGCTTCTTTTCCATCGAGATATGAGTTCCAAACGAGAATTATCAATCGAAAAACGTTCCAGTATACTGACCATCGCAGAAAAAAAAATCGATTTTAGTTACTGTTGCAGATACTTGAATAAGTTTCATGCAACGCGAATGCATATTTCGCTTGTGTCCGGATACTTATGGACGGTAGTGTATATTAAAAATAACAAGTATTTTTCGTTTTTATATGTCACCCATATTGTAATTTATGTATACCAGATACGATGTACATAACAATTTTAAAACATTTTGTACAATCTACTTTTTTTCTTAAATGTTGTCAGGGTGTAAAGTGAATAAATCGTAACAAATTTCAGCTAAATATAATTTGTTTAAATATTCAACATTTATTTTTGTCAGCTAATGTATAATTGGTGGACATTCAATTACTATCACGAACAATATGCTTTTTATGAGATTCATTTAATCATTAAATATATTGAAGTAGTGCATTTTGTACGAGGTACATAATTTCATACGACAAAGATGATAGCATAAATAATAATGGAAATATATAAGTTATAGATTTTGCACTCCATGTTAAATCATGTTCACCTTTTTGCACTGAATTTATCTTCTGCAGATTTTATTCACCATTTTGAAAATTAAATTCAGCCTGTTACAGATCAGATTTATCCCTTTGATGTCAGGTTTGCTTTCTTAATATCAAATACTTTCTATAGGTAACTTGTAAATGAGATGATACACTGTCACTCCGTTTTAATTTTGCAATCTAAACATAGGTATAAAGTGCATATTGTGTAAAATTTGTTTTTTCATTAAATTTTGTGAATATAACTGAAGTAAAAAGATTATAACAAATAATCAACTATACTATAGATTCTATAGTATGGAATATGAAGGACAGCATAAATTGGACATTCTATTCTAGTTGATCCTGAAATAATTGAAAGAACACTTCAGTTCATCGTTACTTGTTTTAAACGATGGACACTGTGCCAAACATTGATTACTGGGATGACTAAGGGAGAAAATTATGGATCCCGTACAAATTTCATAACTGGTGAAACCGTCCATGTAACATGAATACTAAATATGGTGACCTAAAAGGAAGTTGGAAGTTTGTAAAGTGGAGAATTTTAAATTTATAAATTTTCAGCAAACTTAAAAATTCGAAAATGAGTAAATTAGAACTTTTGTAAGTTTAATAACTTTTGTGATTTGAAAATTTATGGATTTAGAAATCTGAACATTGAAATATTTCGAGATTCGCAAAATGTAGAAAAGAAATATAGACATTCGGGAATTTGGAAATTTAGAAATTTGAAAACGTGGAAATTTGGAAATAGAGCTTTGGTGGTTCAGCTAGCTATGGTACGGAGCTAGGAAAAGTAAAGGAGAGGGAGAACGTTTCGTCCGGGGCCTGCTAGTGGACTCATCATCAGTAAGGCGTTCTAGCAGGCCCTTGCCTTAGACACGGGGATGTAAGGAAGAGATGGACAGGAACTATACATATATATGAATAGGAAGGCTCTTGGAGTATTAGCGAGAAAGTCTAGGTCTCGATTCTATGCGCCGTCTAGTGGCGATGAGCGTGGGAGTGAAACCGCCACAAAGCAATTTGGAAATTTATAAATACAAAAATATATAAATTCAGGGTTTATAAATTTTTAAATTTCGATATTTTGTAATATGGAGATTTGAAAATTTGAAAAGGAGAAGTTACAATGAAAACACAATTTCTGGTCTTATACCAATTCAGCTCATGTAACACAAAATTCATTTTGACGTAATTTGCGATCCCTTAAATCGATTTATCAAGTGGATACTTCATTACAGTGCATGCTCAATCTTTGTATCGTTTTTAAGTGGAATTCCAAACACCCTGCTAGATACTTAGACACTTGATCCTGTTGCAAATTTATCCTGTTCACCATACTTTTCGAAAAACAGTCTGTCTATGTCACATTGAATATAAACATATTAAAATGGTGGATTTAATACCTTGTAGGTGAAATTAAACAATTTATTTTTATACCAAATGTGTAGTTTAAAAAATCTGCTTAAAAATATACATCTTTGCTACTTTATATACTTAAATATTATACAAATAATTATTTCACTTTACTAGACAACATAAAATAAATGGCAGAAAAGAATTTCATGAAAACAAATGTGTGTATTATGCATAAAATGAATGTGTCTTGCGATATTTCGGTTTAATTATTGTACTGTATTATAACATTTTGTACTATTTTTTTTTTTATTTTGAGCTAGAAGATTAAAATATACGTTGTAATAAACTGTTATAATATAATAGCAAATTTCTTTACGTTACTTGCAATAGATCATAAGGCAATCTTTATTAGATCCCATAATTATGTACAAGCAATTAATATATTTGCAAAATGTGGAGGCGATTAATAGTGATCGATAGATAAATTAGGGATCGATAACCAAATATACACCAGCAACTAATCGACATAATCAACATCTTATTAATTACAAAAAATTTTATTAATAAAATTGATAGTCAGCTCTTTATTGATGTAAAGCTGTTTCATGTAGTAAAAAAAATCACATAAAGTTAATGTGAGGGAAAAGTACACTGAAATTATTTAATACATTTTAATTAATATTACTTAGTATATTTCAATTTGAGGCTTTGTTAAGATAAAATCTGTGATTTTCTTTCTGAAAACTTCTTTATATTAAAATTAATAAAAATATATCTAATAGGCCATTTTTTCTTAATTTTTGTAAATTGTTGCTTTTAAGTTATTTATATGCCATTATTTGTATTACGATTTTGTGGATGCTTTATATTATGAAAGAAAATGTGAAGGAGTCGATGAAGGAAACCATTCTTTCAAAAGGAGTCGACGCAAAAAAAGGGTTGGAAATCTCTGATTTATATAATGATAGAGCACTACAAGTTTTATAAATTGTCTGTGAATTTTCATTATGATTTCTACAATGATATCTGTCAAAGATGATTTACGATATCGATGGAAATAAATTTTATGTCTAATTTTGGGAGATTGAGGTTAGGGTAGGTTACTTTAAGGCTACTTAAACATACTATGTGTATTTAATTGTTTATTACGTGACATTTTCAACTGCATAAAAGTAAATTTTTTAATTCTTAGAAAATATGATAATAACAAAAATAACACTAAATAAATGTTTCTTTATATTATGAATGGTTTCAAGAGAAAATTATATAATACAATATTGTATTATATAATGCAAATTTGTAATATTAAATTAATCTGAAACAATAAATTATAACTGGAAAAAAACGAGAAATATTATAATTTTTGTAATACTGCAAATATGTAAGTAGATCATTTGTGCCTAACAAAATACAACAATTATATGATGTATTTGATACATATTTATAATACTTACGTAACAAACGGTTAATACCAGTTATTATGCAATATCAATTTAGCAAATATAAGTAGAACTTGTATCGATACATATAATCGACACAAGAAATAGAAATTGAATTAAATAATTATTACTTCAACCAGAATTATTATAAATTTAAATAGTAATATTAATATAAAATATATAATTTTATAGATTTATATATTTGTAAAATATAATTTATATTAATCTAAATATAAATAAATTAATACACATAGAATTGAGTAGATGAAAACAAAGTGAAAAATTTTAAGTATTTAACTATTAATTTTTTTCAACATTGAGTTTTCTGCAGCAGTACAAATACCACTGAATAAGCTCAAGCTACGAACAATAAAAAACACAACAATTGTTTAAGTGTTGCAAAATACATTTGTAAGTTTGTTAAAGAAACAGATTAAAGCTATGTCAGAGATGAGATTGGATAATATCTGCATAAATGTAAGCGATTATTCTAAAAAAAGATATTAAATAGTGTCTACAGAATTCTTCTTAAATGTCATGATAAATATAAAAGGTGCTAAGAAGGCATTTATTGTCTTTTATTATTTATTGTCTTTATATTATTTATTGTCTTTTTTGTCTTAATAAATGAATCATTCAAGATGTTATTGAAGCACATCCGTCTCATATAATTTTTATCTTTAAATCAATAAAATTGAGATATGACGAAAGTAATTTATAATTCATTGATGACACGATAATCAATTTAACAATTACAAATTCTCAGAAATAGTTAATTCGGTTATTAAAGAGCTAAACCACTTTAGAGAGAAAAAATGGAATACTGAAAGGATATCGTGTATGTCTAGCTTGACTTCACCTGTTAAGTAAACTGAGACACGTAAGTTAGCTGAGTACACAAAAGTGGATGTACATAAAAAATGTAGAACCGTTTATCGCATAAAATCCTTTATGCTAGAGATCAAAGAGGGTGGTCTCCAGGGAGAATATATGCTCTACCACACCCTCAAACGTTCAGACAATAAAGCTAATATTAATTGGATCCAGGTGCATTAGCACATATGTCATGAACTTAGATGCTTCATAGGCTGATTCTCGACATATAAATTGAAATTGCTGCCGTTGAAAACGACTCGTAGTTATGGGAAGAAAGATGCGAAATTCGAGTGATGCATCGCTGACGGGATTGCACATGGATCGACTTGTATGAAATATTCATGAAGAAAATCCTATCAATGTAATCGCTGGAGACAAAAGCTACAGTGAAATCATTCACAAGATTCTTGGATCAATACTGCGAGCGTATTTTTCGAAAATATTGTAGTTTAAAATTAAAATAATTACGTCTTTTACGGATATGCATATATTCTTATATGCATGAACCATTTGTTTTAAAAGTCTGACAGGTTCATCTTTTATTATCACGAAATATTTAAAGAAATTTTGATAAATTCAAAAATATCGATAAGCATTAACAGACAAATTTTTTGTATTACATGGTTATTAGTCAATAGCATTTAAAGTACTGGCTAAAAGAAAATATTTCATTAATTTCAAATGATTTGCCTCACTTTCAAAATAAACGGCTCATATAACGTATGACTTGCTCGTGTTACGTTCCGAACAGGAATCTTTTTCAAAATTTCCTTTGTAGTTCTGACCGACCGGATGTGTATCTGTAACGTCCCTAGAACCTAAGTTTAGTTAGTTACAAGCGCTAAAAGGTAAAGAGCGGCTTTTACCTCTAAACGACTCGATTTCGTGAATATAGATTGTGGGATTCGTGTGGTGTGCGGTTAAGGATTGAAATCCACAGGTCAAAATCTTTCAACAATTAGATTTATTCAATAAACGATAAGAAATGAAACTAACAAACAACAATAACAACAAAATAAAGAAAGTATATAAATTATAAATGATTGATTAGTATAAAGAACTAAATAGATCTTGAAATAATAATAATGATAGAAATAATAGAAATTGATAAATTAAACAGTATGTAATATGAGACTCGCTGGTCAGTACTTTATGTTGGACCGTATCTAATTTAACTTCGCATTTGTGATATTAACTAAATTTGATATTTCTTATATATATTTGATTTTCGTGTTCGAAGGTATCGCAGTGACAAAGTTTATCTCAGTTTGTACGATTGATTTGTATAAATGTTCTTTGACGAAATTAATTAATACTAGCGCTTTATAATCTACCGCTGCGAGGAATTCGACCTAAGTGAGATTCTCTAAACGCACCTAAATACGCTTTCGCAAAAATTAGACAGATTTATCTATTATCTAACGCGGTGTAATCGATTACGGAAATGACGCTAAGTGAGAACAGTATTCTCGTATTAATTCAAGTGACCAAAATTTATTTGAATCTAATTGAATTTTTATTCGGAACAATTACTCTTATGATTTGACTCGACAACTAATTGTTCATGACCCTTTTTGTCAGAGCGCATACTGACATCCAAAACCAGATCGCTTAATTGGGGAGCCCGTTGTTCACTAGCTGCTAAACAACCCAACGATCCAGAGTCAGATGAACAATATACGTCCAACAGGGTAGCAAATTAAAGTGACTCTACTTGTAAGTCGTGATTACTTAACTGCCACCCAAAAAACACGGGCTTCAGAGACCAAGCCGCTCAAATGGGGAGCCTGCGTTAGCTAGCTACGATACTACCCAGAGCGAGCTCCGAGAATCTGAAGGCAAGTTAGTAATTCGACAGAAAATTAAGTATGAGTAGCTGAGAACACTCGGTTTGATGTCTTAGCCTTTCTTGGGGCTAAGCATAGCACTCTCCTGACGGAGTTTCGGATACAAGACCGCTTGAACGGAGAGTCCGCTGTTCGCTAGCTGCTAAAACAACCCAGCGATCGAGTATCCAAATGGCATATGCCCGCTTGCCAATCGAGAACTTAGAATCTTTTTGGTTCGTACAGCGAAAATTGTTCCGAGTATACTTATTACTGAGACTTGTGAATCGATCGATATCGAAAACTGTTCTCCTTCTAGACGGGTCTCGCTCGCCCTTTTATACTCGCAAGTTCGCCGAATTCCTGGAATTTCTGTGACGTCAGAATATCTAAATTTTCATATAAATTCGTTATTATACATTAATTATAAAATTGAACGGTTTAATTATATTTTAAATGTCGCTCTTTAATTTCTGGCTAACAATTTGATATTAAGATGGTACTCTAATGGTGTTTTAACGCAAAATACATTTTCTGTCCTTCTCTATCAGAGGCGAGTCTATTTCGATTTACAGCTTTCTAGTTCAAGGAAATAATTTTGGTTCCGGCCATGAGTAGTTTAACACTGGTTGATTTTACGTATATAAATTGATTCAGTTAATTAATTAATTTAATGTCCAAAAATGCCGAAAATAGAAATAGTATCGCTATCCTTTTCTAGGATTAGCGCTGATCTCAAGGATTTCGGGCGAGTATCGCGGCACGTAGGCACATCATAGCGTAACGGAAATTTCTTATACAAACTATTTATTAGAAAAATAAAATAAAATAATACATAATCTTGTTTTAACGATTCAAACTTAATATTCAATTATTGGTATGAAAATATTACCTATTCTAAATCAAAATTATAAGAATTAATATAAATGATAATATATATATATTATGATTACCGACTGTCGAATTTGATAGATCGATAATCGATATCTGACATACTGTCGGTAATTGGCAACTACAGTCGATAATTGATTATTCTAGTCAGTGGGTCCCAGATTGTCGTGATGTTGAACAAAAAAAAAAAAAATCCTTCCGGGGACGTTACATATCGATAATGCGTATTGCATTCTGGGAACACCCTGATCGAACGCAGTAACGGTCTTTCAATGTTTATTAGATAGACTATCTTTTGGCGACTAAACTATGATTGTTAATATAACACATTCCTTCCTTGAAATCAACGTGGTCCCACGGCCAAAATCTTAGATCATTTCATTTCTCCGAACCGCCGAATATAAACAGAAGTCACACTCGTGTGGTCCGATAACGCCAAGCGTTCTGGAATGTTCCTCAAGGGCCCACGACGCAATATAAAATTGTAATAGAAATAGTCTTTGCAACACTACAAAATTATATAAATTACCCATAGTATTTCTTTATACCGTTATTATTAATACGCACACGTCAATCAGTTCCACAATAGTTACAGTACCGAGCGCGATTTAACTTTAATAATTGTAAAACGAAATAGATAATGTTTCATTCTAAATTTTATAATGTATACAGATTAACATTTTATATTGTATTGGTTATGCATGTAAAATTATTCAATAGCTAATTAACAATCCATAGCTCAAGGGTAAAGGAAAGAACTATATAGAAAGAGAGAAAGATAAGAGCTGGACAAGGGAGGAACACATGCACCCACCATCACCGCCTAATTAACGAATCACGGTCTCTTACGCATTAGCCTCGCAGCCTAATTCGTTAGGCGCATATCAATGCAACATAAACAATTTCGGACTAGGCCCACTCTGGTCTTCTCCGAGAGGTGCAAATTGCGACACTCTTCGGTGTATAATCGCGAGGTGCGTGTCGAGGGTCCGTGAAGTGGCTTAGAGACGAGTTTGTTCTAGAATTTGTTAAAGTGCAAAATTCAGACAAAGACTCTATCTTCACGTAAAACTTTCGCGTTATATAATCACATTAAATTTTCAATTCAATTAATTATTCTATTTTTCTATTTAATTATATTCAATTCTATTGTTTTTAATTTTTAAATTATAATTTTATTTTATAGTTTAATTGAATTTCACAATTGGTCAGTTCAAAATTATCATTGGTGGAGCGTTTTCATGTGTGTGTGTTCTTCCCAGGAACCAGGCGTAATTGGCATTTCACGTTTTGCAAGAGGTTGTTAATTCTAAATTCATTCAAGTACACATATTTCGGTGAGTTGTTTCCTTTATTCTTCCAGCTATTTTATGAATTTTTCGGCAAGTAAATCAGTAGTTAATTATTTAACTTTGGGATTTCCCTCACTGAATTATTATTTTATTTTGTATTTAAATAATTGTATCTCCTTCAAATTTACGAATTGCGCGTCTCGGATATTTACAATATTTTTGTTCAGTTCATTGTGATTCACGTTATATTATATACGCTACCATTCTAATCGTTCCATATTTTACAAAATATAATCTTTTGTATCTTTTAATTATTTTGAATTACATTTCTTTTATTGCTTCCGTCATATCCTATAATCATTGCGATCTTGTGAAAGGGCCCGTATGGGACTAGCGTATCTCCGGATCCACAAAACATTAAGTCCCGTTAACAATTAATATTGTTTGGGCAAACAAATCTTCGAGGCTTTATACGCGCGCTTCCCGCACGTAACACTCGTATAATAATAATTTTGAGAGCATCAACTTTTCACTTGCAATTACTTGTAAAATTGATAATACGAAAGTTCTAGACTAAAAATTGCAACTGTTAATTATTTATAAATATTTATTATGTACTATCTATCTTTTTTTGTTGACAACGAGCTTTACCATTTTAGCCGCGAATGAAACACGCATATGTATTTATATTAATAGCATGTGTTTTTCATAATTAACCCATTGAAATTGCACAAAATTAAGTTTTTTTTTGTAGTAATCTTGATTAAAAAGATCTAGCTGTACAGTAATACGATGTACGAAATGTTTGTTCGAAATGATCGACTAGTAGATCAGAATTAGTAATAAAAAACTGTAACAAAACGTCAAGCTACGAAATTTGTTACAGGCTACACAACTTTGACAACGAATAGTTTGGGCAAAAAATACAATAGCTATATATCAGTTGAGAACGTCATAAATTCAGCAGTTCAGACATCGACTAACAACTCGTGCGTTATCGTACTTGTTTCTAAACAATCACCCTATTCACAATCATAGTGTAACAAAGTTGTTATACAATCTTGTCTAATTAAAATATTAGACTGCGTTAGTTCTCCTTGTTTTTAATGAACTTATCGTTACAGTTTAAATTACATTTAATTCTCAATTACCGTGATAAATTATATCTAGGAAAGTATCGTGTTAATCAAGATCAAAATCGAAAATAATATAAATTGAAAAACATTTGTTGACATACAGAGTCCAAAATAAATTATTTGTAAAAATATAAAAAATGATTAGACGGTGAGGATCCAATTTTTTAAATTGGAACTGCGTATTTTATTTTAAATAGATCGATTATTTGAAATATTAAAAATATATACAGTGTAGAACAAAAGTATATGTACACAAGAAATATAGAAATAAAAAGAACAATATTTTCTATATTGTTAAGTATATTTAATCATATATAGATGTATATTAAACATTACACTTACAGCAACAAATGACCCAAAACCGAAGGCAATAACATCATGTAGTAACTTGAAATGACTTGAAATTCACGAGTCTGTAAGAAATCGCCGGGAAAAAAATATTTGTACACTTAATTACTGCTACAATTATTTTAGCAGGAATTTTATGAATTAATATTTTGTATGATAACCCTTCCGGCAAATCACTTCACGTAATATATCAGCCGTTGACAACACCAAATTTTTAACGAAATCGGGTTCTGCATTACACCATTCTCTTTTTAATATTTCTTTCAAGTATTATATCATGTTTCCGCACATTTTTTTCTAGTTTCGCCCATACATATTCGATAGCATTTAAGTCAAGCAATTGTGGAAGAGTTGCTAACCTGTGGGGAGTATTGGTATTAACAATCACTAACGTACCATACATATAGGCTGCATATTTTGCATCACAGTCTTGCTGAAAATAGAATTCATCTAATTCATAATTCTAATTAATTCTAATTCATCTGCACTGTTTTGTAAATGTTCTTTTAATATATTTAAGTATAAATGTGTGTTCATTATTTTATCTATTATTACTAAATTCCCGCCTCCAGAAGCAGCAATACATCACATTTTCACCTCTGTGTTTTGTCGTCGGTGGCATATTTTTGAAATCCAATTCAGTATTAACTTTTTAGTATTAGCTAGCAAAATATTAAATTTTAACTCTTCGGAAAATACTACTCTTTTCCAGAAGTCATTACGAGTATTTATCTATTGTTCTACAAATTCTAATTTCTTTGTTTGTTTAGTTTGCTTATGAGTGGTTTCTTCCTCGCAACTTTACTGTTATATCCGGCCCGATATCGATGTGTAATGTTTAATATGCAACCTTTTCGGAGGCGGCGCAAAATTAAAAATACCTCACTAAACGTTGCTGCCAATAACCAGTTGATTGTGGTATGGCGTATTGGAAATTAATAAATCCTGAGAAAGAATACGAACCATTATAGATATATCTGGTAATATACGTAAATGTAACGACTGCATCTTCATTTCGCAACGTTTCTGATATAAATGAAATTGAATCAACTTCGTTCGCGTGTGGAAGCCATGGATCTAAGAACCTATAAACGGAGCCCACGACGCGGGAATTACCAAATTTGCGGCAGATGGGCTCTATCTTTATAATAGTATATGCGGCGATCGAGTCTTTCCGTCGCATACTCTATGAATCTAGATAGACCATAGTTACATTCTATATGCACTAACACCTACTTCGCGGCGTGCTGTCGAGTTATATATATAGAAAAAAAATAGCTATACAAGCTTTGCCTATGTTCGGCTGTCCAAAGGTTGACATCTTCAAGAAAATCTTTTAATTTTCCGCCGCCTCCGAAAAGGTTGAAATGTATTTAATACACTACCTAACGAGTAAATAGGTTTCATTCATATCTCTAACGTAATTGTATGATTGAATGAAATAGAAATTATTTTATACTTTTTAGTGCATTTCGAAGTCGGTGTATTTTTTTTCTTAAAATTATTTTATTTGCTCCTATATTTCAAGTGTACGTATACTTTTGTCCTCCACTGTATACAGTTGTAACAGTTCATCACTTGCGAACGTTAAATACGAAGAACTGTTTAGATGTAGTGTATAAAAATTAATAATATGCGAGATCCATCAAATTTTGGTATAAAAATGTATCAGCTTCAAATGTAAAATATCTCAAAGATTATTGATTTTTTTTAATATTAAACCCAAATTTCTTTTTAGGCAAAATGTCGCAAATAGAACTGTTTTAATTATGGAGTTGTAATTTCTGGCACATAGATAAGAGAATGGTGAACTATTTAACAATGGTATAATTTATTTATAATTAAACTAAGGAACAAAATAATTTTTACGTACAAGTTACAAGTGCCAAATCGGAAATGAAGATCATAAATAGATAACCATAAATAAAATAAAGAAATAACTATGAAATCCTAGAAAATATTGGTATGGAATAATCACTCCTTGAAATATAAAACTTTTACTACTTGCATTTTTTTTAGAGACGACAAACTAATTAATCATAAACAGGTGGTTAGCAATATTTTATATATCTTGCAGGGAAATGATGAAAATAGGCATTTGATCAAATCACTAAGATACATAATATGATCATTTCACGGAAGATGTTAAAATAACAACTCTGTGGGGTGATTTCCTTAAAGAAAGTAAATGATTTGATCAAATTTCTTATCTGTTTTAATGAAAAGATGAAATAAACAAGTCAGGATTCACACAGCTCTATAATTTGTGTTTCAATGACTATTATTGTATTAACTATAATCGTATGTTGTATAAATTTCTTAATTCAAATTTCAAAATCTATTAAAATTCAAATCTTTTAATTTTTAAATTCTGCTTCTAAATGCCTAAATTCAACTATGTTCAATTGATATTTCAATTGACTCACCCTGTATGTACAAACGGTCGAAAATGAGTTTAATATTGTTATGTTCTTGATCTACCTTACAAGTTTTATTGCAATCGGTAACATGTCATATGGTTCGTTTGCTAGTGTAAAATACAAGCTCCAGTAATTATCAGAATCTCCTTGTGGTTTGCGAGCTTCCTGTGATGGAACCGTGGAAAATTTATCGATTGTTCAAGCCAAACTAAAGCTTCGAAAACAATTGTCCGTAGACTATGAGTCAACCTAACTCTATCTATCAGCATACTGTCCATCAACCGTTTTAGCAATTAATGATCACCACTAAACTCTTCTCTGATCCATCGGTGTCTAACCTGTCAATCGTTTAATCACACACAAATCCAATTATGCCTGGATCATATCTCTGTCGCAATCTGAACGCACTTTTTGATAACGAACTGTTAGCAATCATTACTCTTGACGATTGAAACTACTTATCTACGAAATCTATATACCCTAGTTTTTTACCGCCAAACTTTACTAACATAATCCATGCGGAAAAATAAGGAACAGATGTTATATTAACACAGGGTTTCACACACTTCATTAAAAAGTTGTGACAAAAGTACAAAATGAATTCGGGCTTATTTGTTTTTTAATGCCACATACAGTGTGTCGTAGTTTTGAAAGTAAAACTTTATCAGCATGTTCTATAAATAAAGATGATAAAAAATAAGCTATTAAATGTTTTATTGAAGCATCATGAGGAATACAATAAAGAATACAATTATTATGAGGAATACAAATAATTATGAATGATATTATTCTTCAATACTGCGCAGTAATAATTATCGACTTGCATACGTTTTTAATCATTTTTAATAATACGTTCAAGAGTGTATGTGAATATGCTAGTAAAGTCATATGGAAAAAATGGAACGTACTATATGTAATGTTCAACAACAGCGCAGCCCAATGTCATTTCGTGTTTTTGATGTAATTCTTAATTTAAGTATTTGAAATTCCATGTTGATGAATCTATTATGAATACGAATATGTTAATAAAATTTAGAGGTAGAACTGGCATACTCTGTATGTACAGAGACGGTTTTAATAAATGAACAATGCATAGTGCATATATGAAGACAGTAACTAGTACTTTGAAAAACAAAATTACAATATAGTTTAATACTGAGGCATTATTAATAAGTAATATTTTTTATTTCGAAGTGTATGGTTTCTTTTTACTAAGTAATATAATTATGGATAGCTTTTTTATGAAACTTTTATAGAAATAAATCAGTGCACTGATGGGTAGATACATCCACAAATTCCAAAACTTCCAGATTTCTAAATCATCAAATTACTAAATTTTCCAAAGCCACCAATTTTTAAAATTCTAGATGTCCAAGTTTCCAGTACTCCCAATGCCGAGCTATTTACATGAATATTTGTAAATTTCGACTTTCCGAAACTCCCAAAGTTTAAATATTCAAAAAAAAAACCCAAAGTTTAAATATTCCGAAAAGTTTAAATATTCAAATTTCCAATCTTCCAATCTTCCAATCATCTAAACTTCTAATCTTCCAATTTTCCGAATTTCCAAATTCTCGAATTCATCAACTTCTAAATTGTTAAATTCTTAAATTTTCAAACTTATAAACTTCCAAATCGCATAATTTCAGAATTTCCAAATTCACAGATTTCTGAATTTTCAAATTCCGAAATGTCCACATGTGTAAGAACTTACATTTTCGCACGTCCAAATTTCCAAACTTGTTACTCTTAAAATTCCTCAAATTTATTCATTTTTAAGACATAATTTTACAGTTCAATAAAATCACGTTTCAGAACGAATGACTACTTTGTCCATGAAATGAAATAGAACGGAAATGGGATATCTAATGTAGTGACTCACTGAAGTGAAATAAATCAATTCCTGCGTACGTTTGATTTTAAAAATGCATAAATAACTTAAATAAAACTTACCAATTGATCCATGAAAAAACTAGCTTCGAGTAGTAGGTACCGGATAGATCCTCCGATCAGCGTATCATCTTGTTTAGAATGATATCCTTTACCATTCCTTTCAAGGAGTAACACTAGTTATGAGACACCCTGAATATGAAATAAATATGAAGAATTCTAAATAAAATTCTAAATAAATAAAATTTATACCTATTCTGAATATTAATCGAACATAAAAATAAGCGCAAAAATATTAGATAATATTACAGTTGTTGGTGGTCATTTTTAACATCTGCAATTTTTAAATAATCGTAATTTAAACTCCCCTCATCTTATTTACTTAATTATACGATCATACAGGAAATATAGATTTTATTGAAAAACTCAAAAAGTTTTTTTTTTATATTTTTTTTTCTTATAACTCAAAAAGTTATTGAATGTAATTATACTAAGCTAACTGGAAATGCTGAAGATTTTTAAATACCCAGAACTATTATAAAAATATAAAATTTGATATTTTCTAAAAATATAATATATATTTGATATAATATATTGTACCTACTGTATATTATATTATATATTAATTGTATTGTATGTTATAATACATTGTATATATTGTTACATATAAAAACTTATGTTGCGTATTCTATGCTGAAGTACGTAATGCCAAAATTGTAAATTGTAATGATATGGAAAGTAACATTACGGAAGTAACGTGTAAAATTACATTATGTAAAAAGAAGTATTATGTGAAACAATGAAAATCGTAAAATCAAAGAAAATCAAATGTGCTTGCCTTAAAATGACACATGCATGCAAAATTATAAATTATGGTTTGCCCATTTTATTTTCTTTATACTCGTCCATATTTTAAATGTACTTTTCAGGAGAAATGTTTAATGTCTTGGCAAGGAAATTAGCGGAAAGTTTAAACAAATGTCTTTCTTGTAAACCTGTTTACACGGAAATAAGCACACATACTTAAACTAATTGAACTTTAGTTAAACTTTCGTTCAACTTTTTCTCTGTTTAAAAGCTTACGTATTCAACAAAGAATGGTTTGCGATTCTAATTTTATGACCGCCGCCCCCGCTTCAAAGAGATCAATTCCAGATGAAAAAGGAACGGATTAAATATTTCCAGTGTTATATGAAATTATAAAGCTATAAAAATTGACTGACATCGGCTAAAAATTGGTGATTGATCGCTTGAAATGCATGGTATTCTGCATTGTGAGAAACGTAAACGTTCTGTCCACCAATAAATCGAAACGGCCTTTACAATTTCACAAACATAAACGTTTGAAAATTGGGTATCTACTGTATGTTCGCACACGTTTCTGCACGTACTTTTCTGTTACCCACTCAACCACTTGCCGTTTGAACATCGCCAGAAGTCAAATATGCAATTTTCAATCGTTTATAGCTCAAAAACGAAACCACAGATTTCAAAGTGGTGTACGACTTTTCCATTTATTTTTCATGGAAAATATACTGCTGTATATACGATCGTATAACCTGTTTGGGACACTCCACGTCACTAATTCTGTGAAAGGGTAAAAGCATTCACGATCTCCTTTCGTTTTATACTAGACTTTGTTGCAAATACCTTCCATAGGGTAAACTTCGTTTAGTGATAGAGGTTGCTCCATGACAGTTTTCCATTTGTTACGTGCGGGAAACGCGCGTATAAAGCCGCGAAGTTGTATGCCCTAACAAAATTAATTGCCAACGGGACTTAATGTTTTGTGGATCCGGAGATACGCTAGTCCCATACGGGCCCTTTCACAAGATCGCAAGGTTTATGGGATATGCAGGAGGCAATAAAAGAAATGTAATTCAAAATAATTAATATATACGAAAGATTATATTTTGTAAAAATATGAAATGATTAGAATGGTAGCGTGTGTAATATAATATGAATTACAAATGTTAAATTTTGAACAGAACAAAAATATTGTAAATACCCGAGATGCGCAATTCGAAGGTTTGAAGGACAAGCAATTTCTTGAATACAAAATAAAAAGATAATCCAGTAATAGAGATCCCAAAGTTAAATAATTAACTACTGAAACAACTCACCGAAATGTCTGTACTTGAATGAATTTAGAAATAATCTTATATCCTCCCTTATAAAATGTGGAATAACAGGTATCAATGAGAATTTTGAAAACTGACCTATTGCGAAATTCAAATAAACTGAAAAAATGAAACTATACTTTGAAATTAAAAATAAAATGAAATATAATTGAAATATAATTGAATAGAAAATAAAATAATAAATGGAACTGAAAATTTATTGCGAAAATTTAACGTGATTATTTAACGCGAAAGTTTTACGTGAAGCTAGAGTCTTTGCCCGAATTTTGCACTTTCACAAATTCAGAAGCAAACTCGTCTCTAAACCACCTCACGGACTCCCGACACGCACCTCGCGATTATACACCGAAGAGTGTCGCAACTTGGATCTCTCGGAGAAGACCAGAGTGGGCCTATCCCGATATTGTTTACGTTGCATTGAGATGCGCCTATCAAATTAGGTTGCGAGGGCAATGCGTAAGAGACCATGATTCGTTAATTAGGTGGTGGTGAGTGCATGTGCGTTCTTCCCTTGTCCAGCTCTTATCTTTCTCTTTCTATATAGTTCTTTCCTTTACTCTTGAGTTATGGACTGTTAATTGGCTATTGAATAATTTTTACATATATAACCGGTACAGTATAAAATGTTAACTTGCACATATTATAAAAATTTAGAATCACACATTATCTATTTCATCTTTACAATTATTAAAGTTAATTGCGCTCGGTACTGTAACTATTATAGGACTGATTGACGTATAAGTACTTACAATAACGGTATAATGAAATACTATGGACAATTTATATAATATTGTAATGTTACGAGGACAATTTCTATTGCAATTCTATATTGCATCGCGAGTCCTTGAGGAACATTCCAGAACGCTCGGCGTTATCGGACCACACGAGTGCGAATTTCATTTATGTTTAGCGGTACGCAGAAGTAAAACGATCCAAGAATTTGGCCATGGGACCACGTTGATCGCAAGGAAGGAATGTGCGATTTAACACTCTTAGTTTAGTCGCCAGAAAATAGTCTATCTAATAACATTAAAGACCGTTACTGCGTTCGATCATGGTGTTCTCAGAATGCAATATGCATTATCGATACACATCCGGTCGGTGAGAAGTTACAAAGGAAATTTTGAAAAATATTCCTGTTCGGAACGTAACACATTTATCTATAGCATGGTTTAATCCAAGCAAAAGTTGGCAGAAAATCTTAATATGCTGATATACAGGGTGTTCATAGATTTATTATCCAGAGTTTTTTTATCGTTAATGATAAGCATTTTACAAAAAATGGAGGACGAGAGAGGTTAGTATGTTTTCTTGACAATGTGTGGATATGTATGAAATTTTTATACTTGTGTTGTTTTTTGAGAAGTGATGATCTTCAGGTTAACCCAAAGTAAAAAACTTAGGTTTATAAATTTTAAGACTCCCAATTTCCTAAATTCTTCTATCATATATCCCTACATTCCTAGAATCTCAAATTGCTAAATACACAAATTCCTGTATTCTTTAATTTCTGGTTTCCCAAATTCTTAAGTCACCAAATCATGAAATCCTCATGCCCGTTGATTTCCAAATCCGAAAGTTTTCAAGTCTTAAAGTCTATAAATTCCTAAGATTCCAAATCTCTAGGTCTCCACATTTCTGTCCTAAATGATCTGTAGATCCGCAAATCTTCAAATATCTCCAAAAATCAACGAATAAGAGATTTGCTCTTAGATTTATCTGCTATATGAACATTCATATTTTTGTTATTAATAGTAACGTATTTAATTTATCATTATTATTCGATAAATTAGAAATTATGGTTTCGAAAGTGTATCATTTTTATTGTCAACTGCATTATTGGTTGTACTACTTTACTTTACTTATATTTACTTATGCCTAATATTCAAAGTCAGTAATAATACATTAGTTACAGTAGCAAATTTTACCCGTTTATTTCAGTTAACATTTTGTAAAAATGTAAGAAAGAGACAAGTGGGAAATAAATCAAAATACAAGCAACGCATTATTATTTGAAAAAAAAAAAAACATGTGGCTGCTACTTACAAAAAAAAACATAATAGAAAATGAGTTCCTATAGTTCTTTATAAACAATGATGTAAAATAAAAACAATTAACAGTGAAATCTCAAAACTCAGTGTTGGTGAAAGAATCCTGATTTTGCTTAAAAAATTTATTAATAAACTGGTTCATTGGTGTTAACTGTGTTTCAAGTTTGTTTTGAATATACCATAAAAGTATTATTACTTATATTAAATAATATTCGTGTCAAACACATTTGCGCTTAGTAGCGTTAATCTTATTATTACCTTGTGTACAGTTAATGCTAAAACTATCAACCAAACATAAATGATGGATTTCAGGTTTCACATTTTATATTACAAAATTTTGTTGCCATGTTTTTGTAGAAAGTCTGTCATATTTTGTAGAATTAAAGAATGATTGTATATATTAGTTGTCATTTTAGTACTTATTTTTGTACTTCATATTCAGTTTAATAATATGTGTGCACTTAATGTCGATAATTCCAGTGTACACACGCTTATATTTAAGAACATTCAGATTATTAGTTATTGATTTTAGTATATACAGGAAGTTAAATAACATGTTTATTAAAAACATATATTTTCATTAATAATTTTTCTACCATGGCTGCGTAGAAATGCATATAATTGGTATTTCCCTAGTAATCCACGCGCAATAATACGTGCATGTACACAGCAATTCTTTCAACGACATTTTTTCGTAATCTCTTTGCTTTTAATTAAAATCTCGTTATTATATCGTTCTCATTTTTAATGAAAGTTTTGTCGCCCAATTTACTTAAAAAGCGGAGGAATTTTCATTCATAAATTCAAGCAGAGAATTTATATTTTTGATATCACCCTTGCGATGAATGTTCTTTATATCAATTTCATAATACTTACTTTCAGTTAAATTATATTTAATACTTCGTTACTATTATATTCAATACATTACTATTATCATGTTAAAGACGTATTCCTGAATCTTTATCTTCTTATAACTCGCAGATTTACTTCTAGAACGGATTGGATACATGTGGTATTGTTCTTGTCGCTAGAATGAATGTTTGTGGTGTCATTAATTAATTGGAGTTTACCCATAAATTGCGTGGAATGTTAGTAAACAAACAGAACAAATCCCGATTAGAAATGGAACAGGTATAATTTGCAAAATCACACTTGCTCGTTACAGTTTAAAAGCAATTTCTGGTTATGTATTCCGATAGTTGGCTAACACATTATCAGAGATTTGTCTAAAATTAGATAAACCGCCGATCGTCTATTTTATTCTAAATAAATTATTGGTTTGTCAGTAGGAAAGAATATACAAACACGAATTGTTTTGTGTATAATAAGAAAAACAGAAATTGTTTCTTGTACAAAGTTCAGTGAGTTTGTGCACTTCGAAATGGTCATTTCTCTATACATATACACTAGTCAAAAAAATTAAGGGAATAGAAAAATTCCTTAAATTTTTAGGTCATTTTCAAATTGCTCTGCCTCCATTGAAATTCATTACAGAAGACATCCAGAATAGTCATTTTGAAGCTTCAGGTCTCTAGTTTTCGACCCTTTATCTCAAAAATTTTTTGAGCCTATTATCATTAACAAAACATACAAACAATCGCGATGAAAAAATTTTAGAATTTTTTTTTCTCTTTTTTAAGGTTTGTACAGACATAGCAAAATTTTTTTTATTAATGCCACTTCTAGATTGCTGTTCCCTATTCCTTCCCTTATAATTAGCACGTCTATGAGGTTCGTTTCGACGATCGGTCGCAAAGTTATGAGCTACCAAAGCCGAAATGACGCTTTTTCCTTTGATAGTCATTATCTCATGAACCCACCATCGAACAGAAATTGTAAATACGGTTCTAGAAAGCGGAGAATATACCCTTTAAGATGGGTATATCAGTTTTTGATTAAATGTTTTTTTTATGCTTAATATTGATGCAAAAAAACGTCAAAAAACGGCGTTTTTTTCTCAAATTACAAAAGTTACGGTATCTTTGTAAATAAGTATTGCAATGATTACGCCTAGGTTTTTTTTTAAGCTCATATTGCCCACAAAATGTATGCAAAGTTTCAAATGGCTCCGATTCTTTGTTCCCTATGAACCGATGGATCAAACTTTGAAATTTGAACGAAAAGAGTTAAGATAAAATAATTTTCAGAAAAAAAATATACCGACTTCGAAATGCACTAAAAAGTATAAAATAATTTCTGTTTCCTAATGAAGTAATTTCTATTTCATTCAAACATACAATTACGTAACAGATATGAATGAAACATATTTACTCGTTAGATAGTATATTAAATACATTTCAACCTTTTCGGAAGCGGCGCAAAATTAAAAGATTTTCTTGAACATGTCAACCTTTGGACAGCCGGACATAGGCAAAGCTTGTATAGCTATTTTTTTTTCTATACATATAACTCGATAGCACGCCGCGAAGTAGGTGTTAGTGCGTATAGAATGTAACTATGGTCTATCTAGCCCTTTGCGAACGGGACGGTTCGAAGTGAACCGTACTGTGGGGCCGAGCTCCTGCCGCGATAGTCATTAAAAATTGCCAGCGCATATTTCTGCTTAATCGCGGTTTCCGTTCATAGTATTCCAAGTCAAATTCTGGACATATCATATGTACATGCACAGATTTACGCGCATGCACACATGTACGCGTTTCTCGGCTCTATCAGTTGTTTTCGCGGAACGCATAGTTTTAAGTTTCTCGGCCATAGCCACGCATTAACGTGGGACACATATTTGCGTTTCTCGGCTCAATCCACTGTTTTCGCCAAACGCATATATGAGTTCTTCGGCCAATTTAATGATTTACGCAGAACGCATATATGCGGCGGTAGTCCACAAAGGGCCAGATTCATAGAGTATGCGACGGAAAGACTCGATCGCCGCATATACTATAAAGATAGAGGACCTCTGCCGCAAATTTGGTAATTCCCGCGTCGTGGGCTCCGTTTATAGGTTCTTAGATCCATGGCTTCCACATGCGAACGAAGTCAATTCGATTTCATTTATATCAGAAACGTTGCGAAATGAAGATGCAGTCGTTACATTTACGTATATTACCAGATATATCTATAATGGTACGTATTCTTTCTCAGGATTTATTAATTTCCAATACGCCATACCACAATTAACTGGTTATTGGCGGCAACGTTTACTGTGGTATTTTTAATTTTGCGCCGCCTCCGAAAAAGTTGAAATGTATTTAATATACTACCTAACGAGTAAATATGTTTCATTCATATCTGTTACGTAATTGTATGATTGAATGAAATAGAAATTACTTCATTAGGAAACAGAAATTATTTTATACTTTTTAGTGCATTTCGAAGTCGGTATATTTTTTTTCTGAAAATTATTTTATTTCACGCTTTTTAGTGGAATGGGGAGAATTGTATAGGATACTGTGAGACAGTTCTTCCGGGCTTTTTTTTGTTTGTCTGCGTAAATGCCATGAGCATAATTAAGTAAAAGACAACATGGATATTCGTTTTTCAATCTTTTTTGCAACAATAATCCTTTGCAACTAAAAAATGAAAAAATTTTTGGTAATGGTACCAATGGGGAGTCAGACTCTACAAGATGCGAAAGGCTTTGTTCCGATCGGACCACCCACCTAGGAAAAAACCGGTGAACATGCATAGAAAAAAAAATAAGGGACACTCTTTCAGGGACAAGTACAAACTAATTACATCATGATTGAGGGAGCTTCATCCATTTGTTTTTTGTTAACTTTCGTTGCAAAAATTTACTGCGCATGTGTATCTCTTACGGTTTAGGACTGCGCAAGGGTCAAAGTATCTGTAAAATAATAGCAGATCCTGCGCAACAAATTTACTAACAAATCAAACTGATGCATTTTTAGAACGATACGGAGACTGTACCAAGCAATGGGAATAATACACCAACCTCAACGTGAACTCATCTTGCTGTATAAGTCGCGTGTCAGAGCGGTAAAGCTTAGATAGTGTTTTGGTACAGTGCATTGTAATTGCCCTTTCTTGTCTTTCCCGTGCATAGCACGGGGCGTTCCACTAACATTAATAACAATAGTTTTTCGCTAATATCACGAAAACTAGAGTTTTCCGTCAATTATGCATAAGGAAAAACTCGTTCAGAATCATGCCACTAATAACGTATTAGAAGGACATTAAAATCGTTCGAAGTTGGTTTCAAAACTTTTCAACAATTTTTCGCTAATATCTTGAAAACTACAGCTTTCCGCGAAATTTGTATATGAACAAAATTGTTCAGAATCATGTCCGTGATAAGATATTAAAAGCGCACTAAAAAAATTTATTTCAAAAGTTGCCGGTTTTTTTGCAATAACAACACTTTGCAAATAAAAAATGAAAAATTTTTTGATAATGTTACCAATGGGGAGTCAGCACCTTCCATATGTAAACGGTTTCGTTCCGATCGGTCCAGCCAGTTAGACGTAATCGGCGAACATACATAGAAAAAAGAAAAAAAAAAAAACATACTCATCGAATTGAGTAACCTCCTCCTTTTTCGAAGTCGGTTAAAAACGTCATTACTACTCCGATCCGCGACTAATACGTTTGATGGGTAAAAAAGTTTGTGTCTCTACATTTACCGGTACTATTGCTGAATTTTTAAAGAATGCTTTGGTTCGAGAAGGTCGGATTTACGCTTCCTCTTGTGTGTGAGTTCGTGTGTATGTGTGCCGTGTATATGCAGGTATATGAACGTGAGAGCGTGCAGGTATGTGCGCCTGCAGCAATATCTGCGCGGGTGAGTGTAATTTTGATTTTTTAATAAAAATTCAAGGACTTGTAAATTTAATATCGAGTATTACCACCACGGTTGTTAATTACATCTTGCATACGTTCACGCATATTAATGCATTGCCGTATCATGGCTTGGGGAATTTGGTTCCAAATTCGAAGAAGCGCATTTTTCGGCGCACGTAAATTCCGTAAATGCGGATATTTAAAGGCGCTTTTTAAAGTGGTATAAATCTACTTTTGCAAAAAATGAGTTAATGGTAATTTCAGTCAGATATGGATATCCTCTTTTTATATTTATAATCACACAATCTGGTACAATATTCTCATATATTAATCGCTTACAAATTAAACCTTCACAAATTAGCACACTTAAGAAGATGTTTATCTACAAATTTTATTTTTAATATAAAATTTGTTGATAGACACTTGTTTAGGATTAGTCATTCTAGAGATGTGTAGGTTAAGATGCCCAGAACATAAATTTTTATTGTGTTTCTGTTATCTACAAGAAAATTGCATAGATGTGAATTTCAGTACATGATGCTAAATATTATTAAACAAATCAGATAAGAGCAAACAAGAATGAGTCGATTTCTTTCTGTAGATGACAAATTAAAAAATTTTACAAATTTCAATATGGTCAGTAGGTAATTTTGGTTTTATAGTTTTATAGTTCCAAGTTATGATTTTATTAATACTGTACATAATATGACAGGGTGAATAATAACTATTAGCACCTTAAATATCTTCGAATCTATCAAGTCCAGAGAAAACTTTGTGTAACCAAAATTGTACGCTACGAAGGGTTATTAACGGAAAAAGTAGATATGGTTTTTGTTTATGGGAAATGTCGTCCAATTGTAAGACGTAAGAGATGGGAGTCCGTTCGTACGCTGAACGTATGGTGCCGTGTATTACTGTTAGATAGATAAATCAACGGTGCTTGACCATTTCCTAAAAGTAAATTATTTTCCATCGCAATTGGCTTAACCCAGACCACGAATGACCATCCCAATAAATTGTTGTATTCGGCTTGAAATACTCTATCAGAATGTAAGTAAAAAAACATGCGTTTCATTTAAAAAAAGGAGAAATGACCTGCATATCTCCGAAGCACCTCCGTTTGGAAAAAAAAATTATTATCGCTACGTGATAGATCCCTTCGTATCGTACAATTTTGGTTACACTAATTTTTCTCTGAGCTCTATAGATTCGAAGATATTTAAGGTGGTAATAGTTATTGCCCTACCATGTACATTTATAATTACACATATCTCTGAACAAAGTTGAATATTTATGTTTTCTTCAACAGAAACGAAATAAAAATATATAGAAAGAGCATAAAATATTTAATAAATAGTTGAGTAACATAGATATAATTACCACTTGATGAAATAATAAAAAAGTGTTGTAAAAATTGTTATGCAAAATTTAACTTTTTAAACTTGTCATTACAATGGGTATTATAATGTCAAAGTTGAATTTTTAAACTTAATAGAATTTAGTTTTGGGTTTTTCAAGGATTTGGGTTTTTGTTAAGTGAATAACAAAGAATTGCTTCTTCAATTTTTTACACTTCTTGATCATACTAAACTTATTTTTTTAAAGTGTGTTCGCGCGATGGGTAAAATATTAATTATTTATAGCTGTTTTCGAAGGTTGTAAATCTTCGTCGACCCATGGCGTTTCCACAACTTGTTACGGAAGTGGAATTATATGTAAAGTTAGTATTATAGAGTAGAATTGATAGAGTGGCTCAGAGTCCTCCACACTGGTGTGCCCAGGTCAATGAAGGATGTAGATCATCATCCCACTAGTTGTAATGATTGTTGTGTGTTGAAGTCGTTGATAGTGACAAAGTTAATGTAAGACCGACTAAAGTAAGTATATTTCAACGAAGCTAATCTAAGACTAACTAAGGTAAAAGTACCAGTAGTTGACCATGTACCAGTAGTTGACCATTTTGTTTAAAAAATGATGAAATAAGGTTTGTATAAGTTGCACACTTCAGATGATAGTGACTTTTAGATGCCACGACATTTGTTGTTTAAATTTTGGAACAATTGCGCGTGAAGTAAAGTGTGTCTATTAGCAGCGAATATCCGAGTGCAATAAGGTAAGTAATGTGCCGATATATTTCTATTTCCTTAACGATTCTGTTAAGAATAGCTGTATAGTCTAGATAAAAAATTTATATGTTGTGAACATTTTGTGAATAAATCAGTTACTGTGTAAGCGCTTACAATGTTTTATCAATTTAATAAATACATTGTTTTTGTCGTTCTAACTTAAAAAAACAATAGTTTTTTAATGGTCAACTTTTGGGTATTGTTAATGTACAACTTTCAGAAGTTGACAGGCATGGAAGTGAATAGTGGCTACTTCACTATTTCACTATTTTACTATTTTACTATTTTACTATTTTACTATTTTACTACTTTACTATCATACTGCTATAGTGTTTTGCGATTTTCATATTTTACTATTTTATTATTTTGCTTCTTTGCTCTTTTCCTATTTTCTTGTTTTCCATCTTTCCTCTTTTTCTCTTTTGTCATTTTGTTATTTTGCTATTTTACTAGTTGATTATGGAAGTGGCCAGAGAAGCCCGACGTGTTGGACTACAAATGGAATGCTGTAGTTTCTCATATTAATGAGCCCACCAAAGCAAGCAGAACTCGTAATGTTTATTCTGTTCCTGAGTTGAATGTTTTATTCAATTAATTTGGTTAATTTCGTCGTTTTATTGTTTAAATATGATTTGTACTGCTAATTGTTAAAATTAATCGATAATAAACTGATTTCCAGCATTAGTCTTTTAACCTTGCTTCGAATATAAGTGGTCAACTACTAACGAAAAGAGGTGGTCAATTACTAGTTTTTTCCTTTTCAAGAGTGGTCAACTACTGGATCATTTTCCAAATTCTCAAAAATATTTACCAAACTTGTATAACTTAACTTTTTTTAAAAAGTGGTCTTGGTACATAATCTGAAGGGTTTAACGAACGTCTCCATGCATTGATTCTCGCCATTTATTGATAGAGTAAAGGGTTATCATTGTTTCCGTAGAAAATTTCTCTTAACTGGTCAACTACTGGTACCTTTACCTTAGTCGACTCTAAACAGCCAGAAAAGAAAGCAACGAAGGAAGTTCAGGACGTGAAGGCGTTACCAAAAAAGGGCCAATCAGGACAGATAGTTATTTGTGAAAAATACTGATTGGTGAGATGGTTCAGTGAATGGGATTGTAAGATTTTTAGCCTTCACTCCAGGGTTGTAAATAAGGTGTCGTTAATAAGGTGACCCAAACAGTTAAGTGATTTGGGTCCTTCAAAGGAAGCAATAAATGGGCACCATGTGTTTATCATCGGAGTTTGAGCGCGTAGGCCCACTTTAGTGGGGTGCACAGTTTAGGACCATGGAAATAAACTTCTTTAAGAAAAGGTATATTGGTGTTAGGAAAACGTGCTTTTCTGGCCTGTTAGAAGGCTATTGTCAATTGTTAAGAACGTCAAGTTGTGGAGACGTTCATATGGTCTTAAATATCAGTTTAAAATTGCAAAGGTGAAACGTTTTTGGGCTTGACAAAATACCCATAAATATTACGTTAATTATATTCCGAGCAACTCGGAACAAAGTGATATAAGTTCGTTATTAGAATAAAATATGTTAATGATAGTTTTAATTAAATACAGATATCCCCTTTTTATATTTATAGTCACACAGTCAATGGTATACTATATTCTGATAAATTAATAAAAAAAAGTTGAAGTTTAAAACGTTATCGCAGAAATATTTTTGTTGAACGCGAAAAAAGTCCATTATAATTGAAACAACTCTGGAAGAAATAGCTTCATTTTATATGAAATGAAGCAAGAAGATTTTGTCTTAACCAAATCGCTAGAAGAGGTATTATCAAATAAAAGAGGAATTCAGGCAGAGAAATTATACCTTGAATGAGGTTTAGAAGAGATGAATCGCACAAAATTTTCGACAAAATCTCAATAAAAGAAAATGAGGAATTTAAAGTCCTTGATTTATTTGTAAGACGAGGAAAGCATAAAAATTCCAGCCTGATGTTAATCCTTAACTGGTCTAGTGGGGTTTAGAAAAGTGTACGTGTACGTGTACTTGGGATCTGTAAAACCCCACTAGACCAGTTAAGGGTTAACACTGTACACAATTTCAAGACCTATAGCAAGAAAAAAATATATGTAAAGACAAGACTCTGCTTTTTATATCTCTTATTCGTTATGAATATTTCATTATGCTAAAGTAAAGGAGAAATAAGATTGAAATACGAATAAGTATTATTCTATTATTTGTTATTGTTAACGCTCGTGGTTGGACATGTCCCTCGTATAACACGTGTTTCCCCCCATATAACGCGGAGATTCCCACGTTATATTTCTGTACTGCGAAATTTATAATTTGACAGTTCATAATCAATTTCGCGTACGTTTGCACATTGTATCAATTGTGTTCTTATAAAATTAAATTAAATTATTGTATTCAATTTGTATTCCTAGTTTTTGAATTGTAAGAATATTGATTATATCTTGTTGAGGCTATTTGTTTTTCGCGCTTTATATCCATGTTGCGTTTTTCTTTTCTAAATTAATATTATTTTGTTTTCTTGACGAACAAGAAGATATGCTCTTAAGTAAAGAAAATAATAAAAATTCGAAAGGTAAAACTTTTGAACATTCTACTAAAAAAAGATGTTCGTGGAACATTATTTCAGATAGCTCCGACAGCGAATAAACATGTAATAAAACTATTTCGGAATTATTTGATCTATTTGAAAATAACTGTTTTTTAGTTACATACGTATAAGTTATTTATTTAAAATGTTCTTAGTTTGATTTTAATAAAACGCACATATTTCATTCATAACATAGTTTTTCCTTAATATTCGATTTAAATCTTCCTTAACGAGAAAAGATAAACGTGAATCATTTTCACATACATAACGCGTTATACGAGGTCATACGAGCGCGTTATACGAGAATACTCGTACAACGCGATTTCCTATAACGCGGAACCCATACACCGTGTTATAGGGGGGATTACTGTACAAGTTGTTGCTATTGCTAATGTTAAGAGTCGAATGTATATTTTTTATAAAAATGAAAGCGCGAAGTACGCGTACAATTTTTACAGGATAAGGGTGAGCGAAACAATTCTTAATTTCTATTAGTTATACAAAATGGAATGGAAATGGAAGATTGAGTGACGTATGATAGGCTTGGGGTTTTCCCAAAAAATAATCATAGCAAATAATAAAACCAAGCAGTACCTCGACATGAATAGAAACAGGAAATAACGCATTCTACTGCTAAAATTAAGGTTTCTGGCAATTAGATGTAAAAAGCAATAAACTAAAATACTCGATAGAATGTAACGACTCCTTAGGTGTTATTGCTCCTACGGGTAAAGAACTTAATCGACGGTCTAATCTTTCGTTATGGAACTATATTCTAAAACTTTGTAGTGGGCCTAAACAGTCATCTTCGCAAGGTAATTTATTTTTTAAATTTTTCTATTTATGATTCATTATAATATAATTGAAATTATTTGTTAACTAACCCGATTATTCCTTTACTTACATATCTTCATTTTAATTAGTATTTTTTACAATAAAAACGAAGAGAAACGTACAATTAATATTGTTTATATTTGTCATAATGTGTTATTGTTAAAAATGGTATGTCTATTTACAGACAAAATATCGGTTATTTTCTTTAACACTTTTATTAATTATCATTGCATAACAAAATTGATCAAGATTATAACGTTAAAAACAGTACCTGATTTGATTAAGGTATGCGAATTGTTTTAAGTTGATTCAAACGTAAATGCTTAAATATCTTAATGTAAGAATTAATGGACTTTCAAATGCAACGGTTCATAGATTCAAATATGTTTACAAATTCTCTACATGTATGAAGTGCTAACTGATACATTGAGTGATTATACAGGCTCAAATTAATTGTACATACATGCATGTAATCCAGGTATGTCCTAAATATTCTAATCTCCACCTAATCAAACCTAAATTTCGTATAACACGATTTTATGCAACAGAGAATTAATTAAACGTAAAAGTAACTTTGATCTACCTACTAACCTTAATCTAATTAGAAGAACATATTTTATATTAACTTTATTGAGACCTAACCTAATTCTAACCTAAAATAACCCAACTGTGACGTAATCTCGATCTAAGGAATGATTTTTAGCAGATGACGATAAGATAAATAATTATCACCGGAGTACTTTTATCGGGAGATATTTTATTACAAGTTTGGTTATCGCATAGTTAGAGCGAATCCAGCGCGAACAGTCATGAACGAATCTTCTTGCTTCCGCACCTCCGTCAGGTTAAATGGTCCCGAATCTGACAAGGACAGCTAACACGCCTAAAAGCGCGTCAAAACCTTGAAAGAAAGTGGGAATTCTTAGAGAAATTGGGAATCATCATCATAGATTTACCCACGAAAAACCCAGACATTTTTAACAGTCACCGGCCCTATATACCGCCAATGATCTGAAACCCAATAACTAAATACATACTTTCGCATGTAGCGGTGAAGCCGTTAACCAATAACACTGTCCAACAGCCAATTGGCGTTTCAATTTTCATTCAGTGATTCTTACGGCTTTTTTCGCGCTGATCATGAATCTGCGACCCGTTTTTCTCCAGCACGTACAGTTTTTTAGAAATTTGAGCTTGAAAAAAAAACACCTTTTTAAAATTTGAACTAATTTTGTGAGGTAACTATACGTAAAAGATACCAAGATTCTGTTTGTATCAAAAGATTCTATAGACTTTCCTGAATACAACGATATCTGCTTGTTACGCATTCTGAATGTTTAAACATGTTTAAATCATCATTGAATGCCGAGAGACACGGATTTTGCACCAATTTTTACGTATATTTTCCAATTTATCTTAAAAAGTAAGGGTCTAGTGGAAAATTGAGCTATACCACGCGATAAAGCAGATTTTACCTTTAAGAAACACCCATAGAAAATTGCAACGTCGTTGTTTTACGATGCCAGAAAACAAAATAGCAACGCGCAAGACGAAGCAAGGACAGTGGTGCTCCGCGTCAGAACGGCTGTTCCGTGTCCCGCCTATATTAACGCGATGCAAGCACTTTAATAAACTGTATCACTTTATTACAGTCATTATTATTACTATTATTCTTGTAGTTGTTTTTATTGTTAATCTTGATATTATATTATTTATTCCTTGCTATCAGTTTATTTATTATTAAAACAAATTTTTCAAGTAAAAGTGATACAAAACAGATATTTATAACTTGCGAACTTATCTAGAATCTTTTTCTTCTGGACTGACGTTTGTGAGGTGTATTTGATTCTATCATTAAGTTTCAACAGTAATCTGATAACATTGTAGCACTATCTTTGCCACAATATCTGTTCTCCATAATGGAAATATCTTAATGGAATCTTTCACCGTGTTTATCACTCACGTTACCAAGGTTGCACCGAAAAAAGTTTAACAAGGGACATCACCCAATTGATACACACCGATTTTGATGAAATTTTTGTATGTTATGGAACTCGAAAAAATATTTGACACGTATTTTTTTTATCGGTGAACATCCACTTTGAAATTGTGAAAATAACCCTTAAAGTTGGGGTTGAGAAAGCTATTTTCCCAAATATTTTGGGAGCTATTAGGCCTAGACAAAAAATTCAAAGTGCAAATTTTTCTGTTTTCGAAGGCCAATAGTATGGCGTAAGTGGATTTTTGAAAAATTTATTTGTTTAAAAAATATGTTAAAAATTAATATTGTTTTGCAAATATTTTTAATAAAACGTTATACCATTTTGATCAAATTTCGCATACATAAAGTATGAGTCCAAAGAAGAAATACGGATAAATTGTAATTTTTAATTTCGCTTCTGAAAAAAATAATGCTATCGTTGAAGTTATACGTCCATTTTATGCCTTCCGTTCGGGGCACGACTGATTTCTGTACATAATATTCTGAAAATTGTATTATATTAAATTTTTTATACTAATTTATTTAAAAAAAGACCTTAAGGGTCCATAGGTGCCTCTGTAAAAATATGGGGTCTATTTGTTCCGCGTTATGGGCGCGTACTGGTGGCAGTATTCGACGCACGGAAAATCTTAACGCGTAAATTGTACTTATGTGAAATGTAATATCTTTATAGTGACGTAGAGTATATGCAATTAAAGGAAAGGCATCTGTTGATTAAGAATTACCTCACGATTGTAACATATACGAGGTGTGACACAAGAGTAACGAGACTAGTCCAATAAATCATTGTATCTTCAGAATTAGTTCTTCATGACATTATCACCTTCAAAATAGTCCCCTTCAGCATTCACACACTTCTGCATTCGGCGCTGCTATTGCTGGTAACAATTGTGGAACGAGATTTGTGAAAGTCGGGAGATTCTCCGTTTCTGCCTAAACCTCTTCAACTGAGGATGCCCTTTAAGCAAAATTTAACTTTAAGAAATAAAAGAAAGTCGCATGGAGCCAAAGCAGGTGAATAAGGAGGATGCCCTATCACAGTAATATTTTTACTGGTCAGAGACTGCTTGACAGATAGTACCGTGTGAGCGGGTGCATTGTTCTGGTACAACAGCCATCCATCGCTCCACAACTGGCCTCTTTTTCCTAATTTTTTCACGAAGTCTTTTTAGTACATCAATGTAATAGTATTAGTTAACAATCAGACCACTGGGAAACCACTCAATCATTACAATTCCATTAATGTCGAATTTTGATTTTGACATGCGTGCTTTTTTGGGTTTTGGGGATCCTGAAGACTTCCACTGCATCGACTGGCACTTACTTTCTGGGTCATAGGTAAAAATCCATGTCTCATCACATGTTACAACAGATTTCAACAAATTTTACAAGAAACTTGATGTTTGTTCGTTGTTTGGGTTTTACATTGGACATTTTTCCGACAGAATGCAGTTGCACGTGTTTACTCAATGATGTAATACTCCCAAATGGCATGACGGATTAAATCGAAATTGGCGACATGGATAGAGGATATGTGTGGGATGATGCTACCAAAACAGTTTCTGCCAACTCCATTGTTTTTTCAAACTGCATACTTAATCTCATTTTTTTTGTGTCATACCTCGTACGTGCTCAGTGCCGGTCCTATGAACTTTTCCTAACTTACATATGGAAATTTCCAAATTTTTTAATTTCCAAATCGCCCAACTTGCAAGTTTCCAAATTTTCAAACTGTTAAATTTAAGGAATCTTAGAATCCAAGTCCTAAAATTTCGAAATAAAAAGTTGTAAATTTTCAATTTACAAATTTTTGAATACTTTAATATTTGTTGCTGAGAATTTGCTAATTAAATTATTGTATCAGCTTTGTATATTATCGTTGTAACAGTATATCGCTTTCGGTGTTACTAAATACATAAACACATACAACCTTCTATTTGAATAAAAGTTGAATATGTATTAATAACTAGTTTATTATTTAATTTAGCAAACTCCTAAAATTTACGTATTTTGTAATATAAAGTATTTAATATACTTGTAATATTTAAAACTTTCCTTGATAACGTTACGGATTATGTATTATGTTTCTTTGTACGTTGACCAAAGTTTGAACTTATCGGGCTTATCTGTATACGGATAGTATTAAACAGTACCTACTTACCGTAACATTTTAGTTAACGAAGATGTTTAAAATTCTGTCCATCAAAATTGTCATTATTGCTTTTATAAAACATAACATATGTAACATCCCTGGGGAAACTTTTTTTTCCTATCACCATCATCACGACAATCTTGTATCCGTCGATGGGAATCGATAATTATCGACAGTAGTTGCCAAATTACCGACAGTATGTCACGTATCGATTATCGATCCTATTAGATTCGACAGTCGGTAACCAATATATATATATATATATATATATATATATATATATATGTAGGACAGTGACAACGGTCGCGCCGCAAACGTACCGCGAAGTTTCGAGAACGAAAACATAAACCGCCGTCGAGCAAATTCGTTGCCGGCGAGCGTGTCGTTCCGGATATGGGTGCGAGTGCGAGAAAGAGTGTGAGAGAGAGAGAGAGAATGAAAACGCGGCGAACGTTGAGAAACGATCGTGAGGCTTCGAGCAATCGAAGACTCGCGAAACGTTCGAATGCCGAAATTCGGGAATGTTCGATCGACAAGTAAATATAAGGGTGTGTCCGCGGTGCGAGAAGCGAGAAGCTAAGAGAGAACGAGTGACGAGCGAGTGTGCGACGATTACGAATACGATCTTTGTTACGGTTACGATTACGGATTACGATTTACGGCTTACGATTTTACGAATTACGGATTTTTGGACTTTTGGACTTTTGGACTTTTGGACTTTTGGACTTTTTGTACTTTTGTTGTTTGTGCGTGCGTGCGTGTATATTTTTGTAATTTTTCGTGTACTTTTCACTACCGTTTTATCGTGTTCTTTAATAAAGGTTTAGTTCTTGAAAATACTAATCCTACATATATATATTATATATATAATATTATATATATAATATTATATATATATATATATATATATATATTAACATTTAAATTAATTATCTCATAATTTTGATTTAAAGTAGAACAAGATTAGAACAATTAGAACAATTAGTAGAACGATTAGAACAAGATAATGTATTATTTTATTTTATTTTTCTAATAAATAGTTTTGTATAAGAAATTTCCGTTACGCTATGATGTGCCTACGTGCCGCGATACTCGCCCGAAATCCTTGAGATCAACGCTAATCCTAGAAAAGGATAGAGGTACTATTTCTATTTACGGCATTATCAGATATTAAATGAATTAATTAACTATATCAATTTATATACGTAAAATCAACTAGTACTAAACTATTCATGGCCGGAACCAAAATTATTTTCTTCAATTAAAAAGCTGTAAATCGGAATAGATTCGGCTCTCGTAAAATTCGTGCGCAGTTGATTAGGAAAGGACAGAAAATATATTTTTCGCTAAAACACTGTAACCGTACAAGGCACGCTCACATATTAGCGATTCATAGTTCGCGGATTGCGGGATGGGGTAGAAAGCAATTAGGCAAACTATTTCGTCACGCGTCCAAATAACGCATGCGTGTGATCCCCTCTAGGTAACAGGTGAGCGATCGACCCGCAAGCCGTGAGATCGATCGTCACTCTGATCTCTATCGGCTTCTAGATCACTCGTAGTCCTAACAAGGGGGTCCGCATAGCGAAAAACGGAACATAGCTTGAGTCAAACTGACTATCGAACACGCAGTAAAACGGCTGGTGCTCGCGGTTATTGTTCGCGCCTCAAACTGAGGAGTCGTCGATCCAAACTGTATCACGGCACGGTTACGCGTTATTCCCGCGATTTGGAAAATCGGAGATTTTGCATCCGGGGGATCAGAGTCAATTAGGAAAGCCACTCCAGGTTTACGTACATTCGAAGATCCGAGAACCGAGACTCATTTATTTCTAAAAGGTGCCTCTCCCATCTCGAGTACTCGCGAATGTCGTACGAGTGAAGCCAATGGTGATAACGTGTTTGAGGCCCTAGATCCCAAAAACTCGTTTTTCATCCATTCCTGAGCTCAGGCATTTTAATGCAATTTGGAGTGCGAAGTAGGTGACGTGATAACTCTAATAGACAGGAAACTTCCAAGTTATTGTTAATTTGAAAATCGGAGAAACGAGACCCGCTCGCCCAGACGAGTGCCTCTCCCATCTCACGTATAGACGAATTACAAACGAGCAAAGCCAGGGGTGATAACGAAGCTTCAGGCCCCAGAAACCCTTAGGTTCGTTATTCACTCTCTCCTAAGCTCGGGCAGTTTACTGCAATTTGGAAGTTCTTTTTGGTGTGACTCGGAACCAGAATTGAGGATTTGGAGCTATCGTTATCCTTGCGTGTTGTGAGTTACAGAGGGGCCGGAACCCACACAATTCTCGAGTGTGCATTCCTTCTCTTACCGTTAGCTAATAGCCACAGTGGCGTGGCCAATGTCAAATGTGATTGAGTGGCTAAAAAACCCACTGATCATATTTTGAACATTCCCGTGTCACACGCTCTAAAGAGCGTAGTCTAACGATAGTGCGCCGCAAGTTGAGCACCAGCGTCCTAGCTAGAATAACTTCCAAACAAAGTGTTAAAGTCAAAAAAGGGGTTTTTATCTCGCGTGTCACTTGCCGCGGCCTTGTTAAAGCCGAATATATACTTACCACGCGAGGTGACGAACGCTCGTCTGGGTATAAACATCGGTAGCTAGCGAATTCCAAAATCGCTTTTGTAAACTCTCCGGAGTAATAATAACAGAAATCAAGTCTAAAGCGGATATCGCAATCTCCCATCAGCGGATTTGCTTTCCGAAGAATTTTGCCGTTAGTATCGCGGGGCCACGTTCAAGCGCTCGGGGCATAAAAACAAAGAATTTATAAACCACCCATATTAAATACCAAAATTTAATAAATTTCGTGTGTATCAGATTTCAACGAGTGTGTCATTGGCTGAATTGCTATCCTTCCTCTTGCCTTGAAATCTTTCAACGCGAACCCTATTCTAAAAACGGTCCGAACTCTCCTATCGTATCCATCTACTTTCGCTCGACGAATCGGGATAGAAAAAAAAAAAAGGGGGAGGAAAAAAGTGTTACAACACCGTTATACTGTTATTTTAATATCGAACTGTTAGCCAGAAATTAGAGAGCAATATTTAAAATACTAGGGGGCTGTGCCCCCTGGCCGCTTCGCGGCCCAACCCCCCCATGCGCATCGCGCCTAGTCGTAACGTAACGGTGTCACGCGTAACGCTGGCACGGTTTGGTTAGGTTAGGTTAGGTTAGGAAGAGCACGGCTGGCTGTCGTGGCGAGCGCACATGTTCGGGGGTCGCTACGCGATAAAGTTCAATTTTGGTGGGAAAAAGTAGTTAAAGTGTGATAAATAGTGTTGTGAAGTGAGGGGAGACCGTGGGGGAAGTGAGCGGTGAAGTTTTGTAAAAATCGGAGGTGAAATAATGAATTTATAAATAAAAATCGAAATTTCGATAATGGCGACCTCCACGCGACGCGAGGGAAAGCATGGGGTGCAAACCCATGAGTAATTGAAAGCGAGGAAACGAGTGTTCGGGCCGACCGCGGAATAAAATAAATATGTGCGCGACATAAACACGATTATTTTTATATATCGCGAGTGAAAATAGTGCAATTTAAGGGTGAAAGTTGCCCTCGAAGAAGGACTTGCGTGAACACGTGGTCGTGCGACATGTCAAAGTTGCGAGAGAAAGTCGCAGAAATTAAATTAATTAATTAATAATGTAAATGTCACTAGGGATTTAGAGTGCTGGAAAGGGCGAATGAGACATATTGAATGCAGGCGGTGAGTAGATTTGGCTATTTTCGTATTTTCGTGATTTGATAGTAAATAAATAATGGTGTCGGTCGAGCAAGCTTCGATATATCGTACGAACACGTGGGTATCTCCGCGCGAGGGAAAGCGTAGAGCGTAAAGGCCGGTTCGCAAACATCCAACATGGCCGAGGAAGGGTCGCTGCAGGCGCATGGAGAGCGGCCCTTAAGGATGAAGCCTAAGGGCGAAGCGGAGGCACGCGGCAACAAGCAAGATGGCGGAGACATGGCGCGTTTTTTCAAATGGTAAGCGGATAGGTTGAAGCAAGAAGACAGTGAGGAGGAGAAGAGGAAGAGGCGAGACGACACGGAACGAAATGAAGGAAGGAAGTAATTAATTAATAAATAAATGAAGTGAATGAGATTACTAATAATAATAATAATAATAATATTAATTAATTAATAATTAACTAATAAATTATTTATAAATAGTGAAGTGATTAGTAGATTAATAAATAAATAAATAATAAATAATTAACAGATAGGCAATTAATTCGGTGTAGTGTTGAGAAAGTGTTATGGGAGTGCAGTGAAGTGCTGGAAGTGTTGTGGGTACAGGGGTATTTACGTGATCACGTGCGCGAGTGCAAAGGAACAGTGCAAAGCGGGTAAATGGTGGAAAAGTGTTGGAAGAACTGCGGAAAACGCTCCAGCACCCTGGAAACTCCAAACTCACAACGATGGTGGAGCAAAGGGGTCGCATTGAGAATATCCAGCATGGCGAAGGAAGGAACGCTGCAAGCACTTGGAGAGCAGCCCTAAAGGGTGAAGCGAAAGGACGGAGCGGGGGAAAGGAGGGAGAGAGGTCAAATTGAGCAGAGGATCCTTCTGATCAGCTGTTGATTCAACTAGGGACTCAGTCGTCAGCCTGGTCACGGCACCATTAGGGAGCGACAATGGGGACCGAGTAGGATCGGCGGGAGAAAAAAAGGAGAAAACATAAGACACGATCGATCGAACGACTCAAACCTGCGAAGGAGGAAACCGGTGTCAGCCTGGTCATAGCACCATTAGGGGGCACAAAACGGGGACCGACGAAGCGGGGGAGAGGAGGGAAGAGATCAAATCGAACCGAGCACCCTTCCGATCAACTGTTGATTCAGCAAGGAACCCAGTCGTCAGCCTGGTCATGGCACCATTAGGGGGCGACAACGGGGACCGAGTGGAATCGACAGGAGAGAGGAAGGAGAAATTTTTACCGAGAGCAATGGGCTCATGTAGCGTTGTGGAAGAAGACTGGGGCGTAATAGGAAATGCGGGAAAATCGGTAAGCGGCGATAACGGAAAGGGTTTAAAGGGCGTAAGGGAGAGGGAAACCGCGGGAAGAAAAGCGACGCGCGAAACTTAAATACGAAGCGATCGCGGAGCGAAATATTAACGGCAAATAGGCGGTAAGGGATGAAATTTACGGGGAGAAGGTAAATATAGCGAAGCAACGCGCGGAATCGAAACACAAACGATTGCAAGATGAAATAATAGCAGTAAATGCGCGGCAGTAGCAAAATAAGCGAAACTTCATAATATGAGATATTAAATTTAATTTAATGTAATTTAATTTATCTTTAGTTAGATAGTACAGCGTAATGTACAGGCATAGACAAGTAAGAACACGAATCAAAGTATAATAGAAATATAAATGTAAATATAGGCAGGATAAGGAAATAGCTGAGACAAGGTCAGTATTCCGACAGTAGCGAAACAAACAAGGGTAATAATGTGTGCACCGCGGGGCGGGGGGGGGGGGGGGGGCGGAAACTTCAATTTCACGAACAGGAACCCATGTGTTTAAGAATAATACAGGATACATAGAGGTGATAGGATATACTTAGAGAGTTAAATTTCTTACTGCAGAAGGGAGAGGGGGGGGGGGGGTGAGTTGAAATTTCGAAAAAGAGCGAAACAGACAACTAGAAAGTGTGACAAATTATAGTTAAGCATAGGAAAGCATAATATTATACCTAGGTGGGAAATGGTGGGGAGAGGTCGCGGTTTTTGGCGTATGTTAGAGCCCACTGGGAGGCGGTGCCGAGGGGGCGTTACAAGGTCAGTTGGAGGTCAGCGCATTTTGCCCGGGAGCCTCCCCTAGATCTTGATGCAGCCTCTCGGGCCAAGACCCTTTGGTTGAGAGCATCTATTCCCCACACATGGAACACATATGCGAGGGGTGGAGGGTGGGGGGAGGGGGGCAGTCTTTCTTCCACAACTGCGAGCGATGGCTTAGATCAGGGGGACTATGCCTAACCGGTACGGAAGCCTGACGGGTTGCCGCCACCCCCGGCCAAACTATTTCACACCCAACCCCTTATCGGAGCCGACGACGTAATCACGCCCGCCGTCGGCTCCACACACCTGGCCGCGTGCAATAGTGCCCCGGGCCCCCGCCCGTGACACCTGCGGCCATGGCGGCCTCGGTCAATCCCGGGGACTCCGACACCCCGGACCGAGAACCGCCGACACTTTTTTTTTTTTTACGTGGGGGAAATCTTCAAAAAGGGTGCGCCCTCCCCCAAGGGTGCGGGGTTATGCCGGATTTTTGGCGGCTAAAACCCCCACGGTGGTCCTCCTTAGCGCATTAGGAGGGTCCCCAGGAACTCTCATAGAACACAACTGGGACCCCTCCAAAGGCGCCCTCGCTCTTCATAGGACACTTCCCGGGGGAGACCAGTGAGCTCCCCCAAAACCACAAGCTCCTATTTTACGACGACACCCGGACCACCAAGATGCCGCCGTCCGCCACGGGGCCGCGTGCAGGGCGTCCTGGGCCCCCACCCAGTACGCCACGACCCCAGCGGCGGCTCTACAAGGGGAGGCGTAAGACCTCCCCGGAGCCGCCGCAACCTCGCCGGGCTACAAAGCCCGGACGATCGGCGGCCTAGGGCCGCCGAACACCCCCCGGACGTCTTGGGGTGGACGACCGGGACCTTCTGGCCCCAGTGCCACCCCTTCTCGTGGCAGAGCGGGCCGGCCTGCGGCTATACCGCTCCGCGGCCTCCTTCTGGAGCATTACCTGCTCACAGAAGGAGGCGACCGCTCTCCAATTTCTCTCGCTTGCCAGCATTGCCCCAAATACTGCTGGCAGCGAGAGGTCGTGCCCGATTTGTTGCTGCAGGACACGGCGCAGCGCTGAAAAGGTAGGGCACTCCTCCAGCGTGTGCTGCGCCGTGTCCACACCTTCCCCGCAGTGGTGGCATGCCGTCGCCGACTCCTTCCCGATTCGACACAGGTATTCACCGAAGCAACCGTGTCCGGTGAACACCTGCGTCGTACGGTAGGTGAGCCTACCATGGCCTCTCTCCTGCCACTCTTTGAATAGCGGCAGGAGAGCCCCAACAACCGGCTTATCAGCGTAACGGCGCAACTCGCATCGCCACCGATTTTCAGCCAGCTGTCGGGCCTGGCGCTTGAACGCTTCAACCGCTTTGGTCTCTGGCGGGGCACCATTGAGCTGGCGGACGGCACGGACGCGCGTGTAGACTAACGCGTCCGCCGCCGCCAGCATTTCAAACGGTATCAGGCCCGCCAGAGCCATCGCCGCCGCGTAGGAGATGGTGCGGTATCCCCTAATGACCCTGATGGCCATCCTCCTTTGCTGCCGGTGCAGCAAGATAATGCTGCTGCTGCACCGAAGGGCCATCAGGACGGCCGCCCATACGGCTGTGCCGTACAGGACCATCGACCGCACCACTCCCACATACAGGCAGCGAATCCTCTCCTGAGGTCCTCCAAGGTTCGGCATAATGCGGCCTAATGCGGCCGCTGCCCGCTCCACTCGGGGGACCGAGCAATCGAAGTGACGCTCAAAGCGCCAGCGGCTGTCGAGGACGAGTCCAAGATACTTCATCTCGGACCTGACCTCGACCAAGGCATCACCCACCCGGACACAGGCCAGGGGCAGACTCCTCGACCGCGGCAAGCCATGAAAGACTATAGCCCCGGTCTTACGGGTGTCTATCCTTAGCCCCAGCTCGAGGATCCGCGCGACGACGACGGCAACTGCCTCCTCGACCAGACGAATGGCCCTCTCGATTGTCTCCCCGACGGCAAGAATAAGCGTGTCGTCTGCTACGCAGACGACATACGCGCCGTCGCGTCGGGGAGTACGACCCGCAGGACGTAGTCGTACCCCAGGGACCATAGGATCGGACCTAACACCGACCCCTAAGGCACGCCACGATTCACCGCCCTCCGCACATGGCCGCACCGTCCCTTGTACTCAATCCATCTGTCCTCCAGGTAGGACCCGATCACCGCCCTCAGATAGGGAGGCACATTGTGATAAATAAGCGCCTCCCTAATAGCGGCCTAGGGTAGAGTATTGAAAGCGTTGACGATGTCCAGTGACACCGCCACGCACACCCCACCCCGGGAAACTGCCGCCTCTGCGAGGGACTTGACGCGCTTGATTGCGTCGAGCGTAGAACGTCCCTCGCGGAAGCCGTACTGGCAATCAGCCAGATCAGGTCCAACCGAGGACAGATGCCTGCCGAGGCGGGAAGCTATAATGCGCTCAAAAAGCTTTCCCGCCTCGGTGAGCAAGCATATGGGCCGGTACGCAGAGGGGGAATCCACGGGTCTTCCCTCCTTTTTCAAGAGGACCAAACGTCCGGTCTTCCATTCTGCGGGGAAGTCGCCGCGCCGAAGGCAGATATTGAATACCCCCTTCAACACGGCCTCAAGGACGCCCGCGGCCAAGACCCAGACTCTGCCTGGGACGCCGTCCGGACCCGGGGAGCAGTTCTTTGCCCCAAGCCGTTTCAGCGCCACGGCGAGCTCCTCATCCGAGACCCCCAGTTCGTCGGACCAATTAACCTGATCCGACGGGGCCACAGGCGGTGCATTATCCACACCCTGCGGAAATAGGGTGCCCACCACCTGCGCCAGAAATTGGGGGTCCAGGGACTCCGTCACGGGAGGCGCCCAGGGTCGCAAACGACCTAAAACGAGCCTATACGGGTGCCCCCACGGATCCTTATCCAGGGCCGCGAGGAGCTCGTCCCATGCCTGGGCCTTGGCCAATTTGATGGCCAGCTGCAGGGCTACTAACTTCTGCCGGTAAAGCCCATACAGCGTAACCACCCACGTCGGATCTTCATTTCTTCGCCGACGGGCACGGGTGTACCGGCGACGCGCCCGCACGCAATCGCTGCGAAGTTCAGCGATCTCGGGCGACCACCAGTACACCGACTTCCTACCCGGGGAACCCGCACGTGGCATGGCCGCATCGCAGATCATAGTGACTGCGCGGCGAAGCCACTTGGCCCCCTCTTGCCCGTCGGCTGGCCTGACACAATCTGAATGCCAAGCCACGACGTGGGCAGCAGCCACTAGGGCGTCCTTGTCTAAACGTTTGAGTGACCACCGCGGCGATGGCCGCGCTCGCTCCTCCGGTCGACCTCGTGGCACATCCGGGGGTGAGGCGGAGAGGACCATCGTAATATAGCGATGGTCTGATAGCGTCTTCGCCTCCTCAACCACACGCCACCCCGAGATACGTCGAGCAGCAGCGGGAGACGCGAAGGAAAGATCCACAATGGAGCTTCCACGCTGCCGCACGGACGTATGGACTGAGCCCGTGTTGAGCAAACAGAGCCCCAGTCCAGCCGCCTAGTCGAGCAACATCTCACCCCTCGCGTCGGTCCTGGGGGACCCTCAAGCCGTAGCCTTAGAGTTGAAATCCCCCAGGACAATGACCGGACGAGGCAGGCAGCGGGAAACGCATTGCCCGACCTCGTCTAGAAACACTTCGAAAGACGCGAGGGGCCAGCTCGGAGGAGCGTAAACGGCCACAACCGCGGTGCCACCCCAATCAGCCGCCAGGAACCCCCGCCCACTCTCGATCCGAGAACATGGCGGAGATCCAGAACGGCCTGTCCATACAACGGCGACGGAGCCCAGATCGTCACCACCGCCGACACTCACACAAGGGACGAGGACCGACGCCGGGGAAGGCGGCGCGATCCCCGTCCCTCCACTTCTCGCCACTTATATTCTCTCCACTCTTATTCTTATAGGGAAGCCGCGCCGCCCCACTACCCTCAAGAGAGCGCCCGTGAAGCGGGTCGCCCTCTTCCTCTCCTTCTTCTCACATTCACTCCGCGTCTTTCCCTATCACGCTCTGCCTCCTCCTTCCGCGAGATCACCGTCTCGCAGAAGGAGGTGACAGCCTTCCATCCTTCGTCATTCTTAAGCATTTTCTCAACCACATCTCTCAGGCACGCAGCATCGCATTCTAACTCGCACTCTAGGTGGTGCTTCTGCCACGCAAATGCAGGGCACCTACCTAGCACGTGCTGGGCGTCATCCGGCCCAGCACCACCACACTCGTGGCACATCGGTGTCCGTTCCCTCCCGATTCGGCACAGGTACTCCCCGAGGCAACCATGCCCGGTGAGCACCTGGGTGATCCAGAACGAGAGCCGCCCGTGGCCGTGGTCCATCCACTGTTCCATCCGCGGAAGGACCGCCCCGACCGCGCGCTTCCCCACGGCCCCGCTGGAGCATAACTCCTCCTTCCAGCGGGAGACAGCAGCGCGTCGGGCCTGGAGCCTGACCTCCTCGACGCTGGGCCCTGGCTGGGCACCCTCTACCACCCCCTCTTGGCGGAGAGCACACCGGTATCTATACACCGTGGCTTCTATCTCCGCCCGATGTCGCCAGGGAATTACCCCAGCCAGGACCATAGCCGACTTATAGGAGACCGTGCGGTAACCCATCACCACCCTGACCGCCAGCCGCCGTTCCACTTTTCGCAAAACACCTTGCGAGTGGCGACTGGCAGCCAGGTCAGCAGCCCAAACAGGGTCGCCGTATAGGGCCATGTTCCGCACGACCCCCATATAGAGCCGGCGCACCTTCTCGCTCGGACCTCTCAGGTTGGGCAAAAGGCGCGCCAACGCGGCCGCAACACGCTTCACCCTGGGGGCCAATGCGTCGAAGTGGCCATCGAATCTTCAGTGGCTATCCAGCCGGAGTCCGAGATACCGCATCTCGGACCCGATCTGTACCTCGGCCGGCTCCGCTCCGGCCGGAGGCAGGTCCCCATGCGTCGGGCAGAATGCCATGACCTCCGTTTTGTGGGGAGCCACCCCCAGCCCGAGCGCCCGGATCTCGGCAACGACCATCGATGCCCCCAACCTCGCGAGACGGCTGGTCCTCCACCAATCTCGCCCCACTGCCAGGATGTGCGTGTCATCCGCGAAACACGTTAAGTAGAGACCCGGTGGCAGTGGGGCCCGCAGAGCGGGGTCGTACCCCACGATCCACACGCCCCGCTCGACTCTCCAAACCCTCACGGCGCGCCGCGGCGCCCGACCGATCAATACATTCGATCGACCTCTCGCGGAGATAGTCCCCTATGATGTTACTTACCACCGGGGGGACCCGGTGTCTTTCGAGCCCCTCAATTATCGTCCTGTGGGGCAGGGTGTTGAACGCGTTCACTATATCTAACGATATAGCGATCGCCACCCCACCCCTTGACGTGGCCGACTGGGCGATGTCCCTTACCCGCTGAATCGCGTCTATGGTGCTCTTACCCTTGCGGAAACCAAACTGCCAGTCGGCCACGTCGGGACCATCTCCGGAGAGGTGATCAGTCAACCTCCTCGCTATGATCGTTTCAAATATTTTTCCAACGAAGTCTAATAAGACGATCGGCCGGTACGCCGAGGACTCTCCTTCGGGTCTACCCTCCTTTTTTAGGAGGACCAGCCGTCCCCTCTTCCACAACAACGGAAACATTCTCTTCTTCAGACAGGCGCTGAAGAGGCCCCGGAGTCTGTCTCCCAAGTATGGGAGTGCCAAGGTCCAAGCCCGGCCCGGGATGCCGTCAGTGCCTGGTGCAGTGTTCCGTGCACTGACCCTCTTGACGGCATAGATGAGCTCCTCGTCCGAGACCCCCATATCGTCGACCCACTTTCTGTGGACCGACGACCCGGAGCGCGCCGGTGGGTTGTCTTCTCGCGGAAACAACGTTTCCACGACGCGCCCCAGTAGCTGGGGGTCGAGGCTCTCCGTAACCGGTGGGGTATATGGCCACAATTTCCCCATCACTAACTTGTATGGCCTGCCCCACCGGTCCCGCTCAAGAGAGCCGAGGAACTCGTCCCAGGCTCGATCCTTGGACTTCCTGATGGCGTTTTTGCAGGAGATTACCCCCTCCCGGTACTCCCCCCAAAGCTGCTGCTCCCTCGCAGGGTCGCGGTAGCGTCTCCGCCGGGCGCGCTGATACCGGCGACGCAGTGGGAGACAAGCATCGCGCAACTGCGCTATCTCCCCCGTTCACCAGTACGCCGCCCGACGCGGGCAAGGGGTGGCCCGGGGCATCGCCACGTCGCAGATATCCTGCATGGTGCCCCGGAACCACTGAGCCTCTCCCTCAACGTCCGCGACCTCTCCGGCGCCCATCTTTTCGGCGGTGGGCGCCCACCCCGGCGACGCCGGGTGTCTGAGGAGAACCTTATACGTATGTATCGATGATCGCTAAGAGTTTCGGTCTCCTCTTCCACCCGCCAGCTCGCAACCACGCGCGCGACCGCAGGGGAGTTTATTGTCTAGTTGAGCATTCATGGCCTTTTGCCGCTCCGCCGCTCTTGAGCTTTCGCTTATATCGGCAGGTGTTCGAGTCTTAGACCCACCACCGCACAAGAGTCGGAGCCCAGTCCAATCCGCGGGTTCCAAAGACATCACCTGACTCCATTGCCTACTGTAAGGAATTTTTCTCTAGGCCCCCGGCTTCCCTGAGACTGGCTTTGAGACATCAGCCTCCCGAGTCCTGAGGTCGGATTCCGGGACGCGACACGAAGTCGCCAACCGTTCACCTCGCCCAGGCCCGGCACGTCAGCCTGGCCAACCGACCGCAGGGGAGCCCCAGGACAAGGACTACCGACTCCCCCTGAGGCCGCACGCAAATGCTCACCGAGCCCCTGTTAAGCAACAGGAGCCTTTGCGCCGCCGCCCAATCCAGGGTTGCCTGGCCTCTCGCGTCGGTCCCTGGGGATCCCTATTCGCGAGCCTTCGCGTTGAAGTCGCCGAGGACCACAACGCGCTGGGTAGGGCAACGCGACACTAACTGCTCCACCCTGTTCAATAACTCCTCATATTGTGCGAGAGGCCAGCTGGGTGGCATGTAGATGCCCACCATCGCTACATACCCCAATCTCAACGCGACGGCCCCTCTTCCCGCTGCAATCGCGGTGCAGGGGGGCGGGGGAGTCGGATTTCCCGCGCGACACTACCGCGAGCGTCGCGCCGCGGCCCTCCGCGTCCGCGAACCAGTTAGGCTGGTTCGGGACGCGGTAGAACTCTGCTACTACCCCCAGTGAACAATCCCACTCAGCGAGGGTGTGCAGGAAAAGGTCCTGGGCCCCCGCCGAGTGGTTCGCGTTGGATTGTAATATGGGGCTCAACGGCCCCATCACTGACTAACCTCGTCGGCCACCTCCATGGCGCATCCGTCTGCCTGAATGGCCTGCTGACTAGCTTCAGCTTCCCCAACGTCTTCTTGCACCCTCCCCCTTTCATTTTCAGGTTGCCGCGCCCCCTTTTCTATTTCAGGTTCTGCCCCCTTTTCTTTTTCAGGTTCAGCTGACTTCTCTCTTCTTCTTACAGGTTCTGCTGCCCCTTTTTCTTTTACAGGTTTCGCAGTTCTCCTTCTTCTCGGTGGGGGCGCGCACTCCGCCGCCCCCAGTCGGTGCTTGTCCGGCTTTCCCAAGTCACTGCAGAGGGGACATTCCAGTTTGTTGCCACACTCTGCAGCTTTATGCCCCTCCTATCCGCACGCGTAACAGCGACCGGCTCGGCTCGTCGTCTCGCTGCACTGCGAGGCCGTATGTCCTTTTTGAAGGCAGCGGAAGCTATGCATCGGGCGGGCCGCCAGCACCTCGACCCGCGCCGACGTCCACCCGTCCACGCCTTCTTCGCGATTAGCAGGGGGCATCGCACCCACACAGTCCCCATGGGGTTGCGCGACCTCTTGATTTCCCCGACCTTGATTTCTTGGGGCGCGCAATCCCCTAGCCTTGCCAGAACCTCGGCCACCTCTTCTCTCTCTATTGAATCATCGAGGTTCAATAGCCTCAACTCGGTGGTCTTTGTCGGGTTTGCCACCTTAACTTCGGACTCGCCGAACACCTCTCTTAGCCTTCCTGCCAGGTGAACAGCCCTGACTTTCCCCTCTTCGCCGGGAATTCCCAGCACCAGCCCTCTTGTGGCCGCCTTCCTTATCTTGAGCTCGTCGATGCCCATATCGGCGAGCTCCTTGGGGGCTACCGACTCCCTGGCCTTTGTTAGCACCTGGGGATATATTGTTTGTCCCCCAGGTGCTACCTTGAGGGTCACCGCCGCCGTCCTCGGCGGCCGCGGTACTCTAACCCTCTTTCTGGCCGCTGATTGGGCCGGTTTGTTACCCATGGCCCCTGGCCTTGCCTGAGGCCGGTTTACCGGCTTCTTTACTGCCGACAACGCTCCTGCCGCTGCCTGCACCTCCCTCCTTGCCTGTTGTTTGGCCTTCCTGCAGAGGACCGTGGTCCACGTCTCTTCCTTCTTGCCCTGGTTGGTAGCAGCCACCAAGGGGGCGGCTACTGGAGCAACGCTCCGGGCTGTTCTTCTGGCCGCTTCCGTTTCGGTGATGGCCCTCCTCGGGGCCGGTCTTGGCCACGGTGGCGGCTTGGGCTGGGCCCTGCGCTGGGCGCTGTTGCTGGCCTGCCTCCTCCTTGTGACTCCTCTGAGCTCAGCTGATAGCTCCTCTACCTTCCTGATTAGCTGAGCTACCACTCCCTCTAGTCCTGGCGCCTGAGCTACGCCCTTCTGTAGCTCTCTGGTCCGGGTGTCCTCCTCTTCTCTCGATGGCTTCCTCACGCGTGGAGGCTCCATCTGCCTCTCCTGCTGTCCTGCTCCCTGCACTGGGGCGAACACTACCTCCTGCCGTGCCACCTCCTCCACAGATCGCACCTGCTCCACCTCCATCGCTGGGGTGTCCTCCGTCGCCTCCATCGGGCTCATCAGTGCCCTCGGCGGGCTGTCGGACGCCACCACCAGTCTCCTCTTAACGTCCTCGCGTTCCGACTCGGAAGACGACAGGACCCTTCTGCGCGTTCGCCTCACTGTTGGGGGTCTCCTATCCGCCGGCGGTGATGGCGGCGCCGGCGCAGTCCCCTTGAGGACGCTCCACTTCTTGCCTGAGCATCGGCAGGTCCTCCGCCATTCTCCTCCTCTCCTCTTGCGCAGCCCTGAGCCGAGCTCTCAGCTGCTTCTTCCGCTACCGTTTGCGGGAGTGGGGGGAGAGCGGCTGTGGCCGCCGGTCTTGTCTCCCTCTCGCTCTCCGCCTCCCGCCTCTTCGCCATTCAGTGGTCATTCCCTCGATGCAGTTGGACGACACTCTTAGCTGGCGAACGCACGTCCCTGTGAGGTTCTTGGACCCCGCGGCCACCCTGCGGATAAGGTCCGTGTACCTTAACAATTCCGCGTGCAGGTCCACGGTCGGCAGGTACTTCGCCTCCCACATCACTTCTTCCACCCCGGGAATAGGCTTACTGCCTCTACTTGGGGCTGGTACCGGCCGGGTCAAATCGTAGGCCCCTAGCTCCTTGTCCAGCTCCATCTCGATCCTTTTGGCCTCGGCGACCCTCTCCTTCGCTTCAGCGATCCGCACATAATCGCCCGTCGTCGGTGGCCTGCCTCTTCCCCTGGAGCCACTGCTGTCGCTCCTGGCTGGGGTCCACTCCACGGAGATGACCGAGGAGTCCGACTCCGAGTCCCCATCTTCATTGACGACCTTCTTCTTGGGAGCGACCTTCCTTTCCTTCACCTTCGGCAGTACCTCCGTGCGGCCAGTGACGGCTCGTCCTCTTCCCGTCTCGCTGGCGTCTGACGGTGCTCTGCTCAGGCGAGCAGAGCGCCTTGTGGTGATCCATCCCGTCTCCGATCCGGGATCGTCATTCCTCTTTTGTCCTGGCATCTCGGAGCTAGTTTTTGTGCTCCTTTCCATCGAGCTGACTGTCCTGGGCGGAGCCAGCACTTCGATGCATCTCACCACTGGCAGCCCACCAGTGGCCATCTCCCTTCCGGTGTTCCGGAACTTCTCCTCTTGCTCCTCCTCTCCGTTGTTTTGACTGGGTTTTATGCTGCCCACCACAGCAGTAAAAGAATTATTAGAACACGCCGTAATAAATCCCACGAGTGGGGTCGGAAGAGATGTCACACCGGGCAGAGCCGCCTTACCCGGGGAAGCCTGGATACTCGGGGGGGTCGGCAGGTACCCCCGAGGGAACCGTTCGAGACTTCCCTGTTTACCGTCTGGGCAGCCACGCAATCCTCGGCACGGTTGCCTTACACCTCGATTTCAGACGAACACGCTCGCCCCCGTTTTCACCCGTAGGCGTAAGCCTTACCGGCTTGGGAGGCCCTGCCGGGGTCCGAAGACCCCGCCGGCATCGCCTTACGCTTCACAGAGAATACTTGGAGTCGACGGGAGCACCCTTTTTAGAGGACTCATACCTCAGGCAGGGGATACCGCGGCCAAATTCCGTCCCGAGGCCGCACAGCAGATTTTTTATAGAGGTTTGCTCCTCGCGGGCCAGCCGGTTAAGGCAAGCCCCCCGTTCCTGCGAAACATGGCCACAGGCTTACGGTGTGAGTCAAAGCTCGGGTCCCCGGGTCCGCTTACCCGTGACAGAGGTCCGTAACGGACCGGTGCCCCCTGAGGTCGCCGTTCTCCCGTTAGCATAGAGGCCCTCACCCTTGGGTAGCACCGGAGTGCTACCGAAGGGCCTAGAGTGCCTCTATCCCAGCGGACACCACGTGGAGGTGGGAGATCCGACTTGCGCCACCCTGGCACCACTTTGTCCACCACCTAACCTAAACCTAACCTAGCCTAACATAACCGTGACAGCGTTTCGCGTGACACCGTTACGTTATGATTTTATACTATAAAGAGTATGATAGAGAATGATAGAATACAATATAACCGTGACAGCGTTACTGACAGCGTTAATGACAGCGTTATTAACCAGCGAGTCTCATATCGTTAAATTCACGATTATCTATTACATATTGTTTAATTTGTCAAATTCTATTATTTCTATTATTATTATTATATCGAGATCTATTTAGTTTCTTTATTCTAATTAATCATTTATAATTTATATACTTTTCTTTATTTTGTTGTTATTGTTTGTTAGTTTCATTTCTTATCGTTTATTGAATAAATCTACTTGTTGAAAGATATTGACCTGTGGATTTCACTCCTTAACCGCACACCACACGAATCCCACAATCTTTATTTGCGAAGTCGAGTCGTGTAGGGGTAAAAGCCGCTCTTTACCTTTTAGCGCTTGTAACTATCTGAACTTAGGTTCTAGGGACGTTACACACATTCATTGCTATTTATTACGTTATGATACTGCGTTTCACCAGGACGTTCCATCCGTGTTCTATGTCGTATCCGATAATGATCTCATTAAATACTCCAAAATGAACAAATGCAGGAAAATTCAAATTTGCTAAATGTTGTTTCAAATTTCGAACCGATTAACGAAAAGATTCATTATTCTGCAATTTAGTATCAGAAATGCCATGATAATTTGGACTCGTCAAGTGCACACAAGGGCTTAATTATATATTATTTAATCTCCTCATGACTGAATATAGAGGGGACCGGGGACAAAGGCAACGCGGGACAAACATAGCAATTGTCATAAACTAAATATCAGTTGATTTATCGTTGTGCCCCTATATCTGTGCATTCCAATTCAATTCTCTCTTTGCATTATGAGGAAACTCCCCGAGGGTTACATTCACCCATTTATAAATCTTTGACATCTTACTATTATCCAACTAAACATTTGTATACCCTATCTTTTCACTATACAGCTGATTGTTTAAAAGATATTAACAACCAAAGGCAGTTACTCTTTATATTTTTTAGTACAACATACAGATAAATATAAAGCAATAGCTGTCCGTTTAAGCGATTGAATGTAGATCGAAAAGTCTACAATTCAAATCAATTACCGATATTTTTCATTTAAGTATTTGATTATATTAAAATATCATCATTAAAGGTGCAAAGAATTATAATATAATTGCTGTTTCTATTAACAATTTATTAATTATATTATAATTTATTATAATGTTCAGATTGTCTTTATTACTCATTATGTACATTAATATCTTATATTATAACATTGCGTAATTATGCGTCCTTTCTCTGTACATTATATTTATAACTGCTAACAATTTTTGATTGTTGTAAATTTAAACAGAAACACTCACAAAATATGGATAACTGTGGTCGACCAACATACACACACACACTTTATTTAACATAAAAATATTACATAAGTAAATACAAAAATCTTAAGAAGGAGGGAAAAGATAATACTTAAACATAAAACACGCGATGACTCTACTCAATGCGGCCAAACGCGAGAAAGTAAAGAGGACAAAAAGAAAGTTAGCAGTCGTGGAACAAAAAAGAAAAAATGGCTCCATATTTGCATTCAGTATTCGGCCATTATTGACCGATTTTTAACGTTGATCATTTCGAATTTGAATCGGTTATGTCTAACCGTATAACAACAACACCCTTGCCGTCATTTTGCTAATAAGAAAGAAGCTTTAAAGAACTGGAATTGAGACCAGACATTTTAGAAATCTTTAACTTTAATAAAAGATATAATTCAATATAAAAATACAACTTTGAGTGTCAATTTTCTATAAACATGTTAATATTTTTTATTCGCGAAAAAATTATACAAGCAATAATAGTCTTATCAGCTGATTTTTTGTTGTTTCATTAAAGCAGCAAAGTGCACCAAAATTGCTTGCGGAGAATACGATTTTTAAATTAAAGACAGGAATAAAACAGAGTCCATAGAAATCTTTGTATGTTTAAAAACGTTTATAATAAAAAACAAATAAAAAAATTCTTTCTATGCAATTTAAGAACAAAATAAAATTCATTAAAACCGTACTATCATGTTTATAATATTTATGTATTATCTATGCTTTTTAAATTATTAAAGGAAGAAAGATCGGGCGCCAAAAGATTTAATTTCCACTTCTCGTCAACTAAACATAGTTGTTAGAAAGTAAACAAATGTTTAAAAATATAAATAGGTAGAAATGAACTATCCACACTGCATATCTATTAATCAGAAAAGAATTGTGCATACAGTTTTAAAACGAAATTCGCATCGAAAGCAGAGAAAGGTTCTATGTTTGGTTTTATATTTCGATTCGATCAGTATATTTTTTTTAATGCTTATCCAATAATTATTCAGCAACGTATGATACGATCGAGATGAAATCTTTTACATGTACCTACTAGAGAATGTTTTCCCAATAGTACCACTTACCACAGTTTTTGAATTTTATTGTTAACTATTGTTATTACAAGAGACTTATTATTCGGCGAATATCCATATCTGTCCACTGTCCGGTGATCACGTTATAATGGACGAGTCAATCGGGACATATCCTTTTGCATCTTGTAGTATATGTTTCGTCATCGGATCCATTTATTATGATTTTTAGATTTGCTTATTTTTAATTGTCGTGATTACAGAACGCAAATTGCTTTATGTATCTCCAACGATTATTTTACAGCAGATGTACTGATGAAACATTTTACATATTGCAAACAACTTTTGCACAATGGTCGCATTTATAAAAATTTTTCGGTTTGTTTATGTTTAACTATTGATATTGGAAAATACATACTGTTGTATGTTATGCTGCAACTGATAACGCCACCTTCTGGATTGGTTGTACTTAAAGTTAGTATTACAATTACTTGAAGTGAGGTTACGGTTGCCTTAGGATTAGTTTTAGAGTTGGGATTGCTTTTCCATTTTATAGAGTGTTTCAACCGCAGTCCTGTTTGTAAGAACGATTTGATTTATTTATTATATTTTTAATTATAAAAAGCTGATTAATTTACCTATGTTTCGGCAATTATTCTATATTAGATGGTTTTGATCGCAATGAAGACTTTTATATCTTGTAACAGATGTTTCAGCAGTAGTGTTATTTGCAAGAGTTTTCCGATTTCAATCTACTATATTATTACAGAAAGATATGGTCCCAATATCGTTAAAATTTATTAATATCGGAGCAACTAGTACATATAATTTTAGAGTGATTACTTCCCAACTAATGGAAACCATCTTACATTGACTTACTAAATTACTCATTCCATTAAAGATACGAAGTAAAAAATTTGTAAAAAAAAATGTAGCCTATTTCAAAGTGCACAAACGAACAAAAAGTAATTGCTACCTTTTTTCACATATATAATATCTTATTCATTCAGTAGTCGGCATATTGAATAAATTGCAACTTGCTGGTAGCCGGAAAAAATTTAACGTTTTCATCGATTAGAATATCTTTAATTTTTCCAAATTTTCTCCTAAAGATCATGTACTGAAAATACAGAAACACTGCATTATTGACATAAGTTTCATTCACATTTGGTTAATTTTAAAAATATAAAACTTCTCAAAATGTATTTTGTTTTTACAAACAGTGACATTGTGTTCTTCCGATTAGATAATTTCATAACAACTATATTTGAGTCGTTTATTTTGAAAGTGGGGCATGCCCATTTTTTTTAAATAAAGCAATCTATAATCAAAGTAATTAGAATTACCTAGGCGATGGAAGTTTGGATAATTAACGGATCTATCTATTTTTACCTTTACCTTTTTTACCTTTTATGCAGATAATTTTAAAGTTTTTTAAAAATTTGAAAATTTAATAAGCCTATTTGTCAAACAACTTTTGATAGATTGTTTACTTTATTTATTTACCCATCTATACAAATACATTGTTTATACAAATGATATTAAAGGCTCGACATGTATTGATAATACTGAAACTAAAACAAAAAGGAAAATTACTCTAGTATAACTTCAATAACAATACTAATTTCTATTGATTATTACTTTCATCTAAATAATAAAATATTATTATCTAAATAATAATTATATATTAACTAAATAACAAAATGAAAATAAATAATAAAATTTTATTTATGCGTTGTGTTTATAAAATGTAATATAATAATAATGTGTTTCAGAAGGAAAGTTTAAAATGTTTATATTTCAATCTCAATTTTTATCTCAAAGAGGAAAGTGAAAGGAAGCAAACACGTTTTTGGAATGGCTAGTAACGAAACCATAGTAACACACATCGATTTTCACAGGGTTGAAGGTTTTTGAAGGCCACGATTCCATTGGAAGCTGTGGCTTTCGGTTCCCTCTCATTTACTCCTTTCGATCTTTTTCATTCTGCCTTTCAATCGTTCCCGTGTTTCCTGTCTACCCACCTCCGACATCCTTCTCCATCGACGTCAAAGTGTGTCAATATAAAATTTCATTCGGTATTTCTTCCTTTCTTTATAACGATATTTTCGATTTCTATGGAAATAAAACAAACAAACGTATTTCCTTGATAAAAATAAGTTTTATTACGACAAAAATATTTTACAAAATTTTGTTCTACGTATTCAAGGCATGCGTTGAAATTATTCATTTAAAAGTATCTTATAAAATATGATACAAATTTATATTTGTTTATAAATTTTATAGATTTTATAAATTATATAGATTAGGATTACAAATTTTTAATTCCAAAACCAATTTTTTTCATTTTTAAAACTTGGATACAGGCTTTATAAAATTTCGAAATTCTTGAAGCTCGAAAGTTTTAAAACTTGAAGTGGTGAGTTTGTTTTGCTAGATGAATATCTTATTTTATTCTCAAGCTATGCTACGAACAATTTTTATTTATTAGTTTTATACTTTCTTTTATCCGTGTTTCGAGAATTTTGAATTGTGAAAAGTGTGCAAAGTTTCAAATTCTCGAAACCCGAAACTTTCTTGTGTTTCAAGAGATTTTGAGGTTTCGATATTTCGAGAAACACGTCACTAACAAAAACCAATTCCATGTTCAGAAAACACGATCACAAATTTTTGTTTAAACGCTGACACAATTTCTGTGCGGGAATATCTGGGTGAAATACTGAATCACTGGTGTGTGATGGATCCCTCACATTTTTCGGTTGACTGCAAACATTATGTATCGCGATATGATTATGCAGTTTACCGACATAGGGGTATTTAAGAATTCACTGCTGGCAGAAAGGCTGTAGTTGTTAACTGCTACATGAAAAGAAATCTCTCCGTACTGTCAATTCCTAAATTTTTCGAACGTAAACAAAATTTACTTATACAAAGAAAATTTGTTATAAAAGCCTATATTTTTGTTTTGTATGTTTTAAGTTAAACGAAAATCTATACATTATCATACAATCTAAAATATAGTATATTATACAAATGACTTGCTTATAGCTAAAATTAGTTTGGAAATTAAGAATGAACAAAAAACAGTTACATCGACAGTTCATTAATATTATTATTAATTAAGTTGATTTTTTGTTAAAACACATAATTATTAACTAACTTATAACATACTGTTTTCAGTAAGCTAACATTCAGTTTTCCGTCTTATATGTTGAATATAAATAATACTTATATGCTTTAAGTTAAATGAAGGTAAAAAATTATCATATAGTATAATATTATATACGAATACCTAAATCCATCCCTAATTTATACTGTTGGGTTATCGAAGAAAACGCATATCCTTTTTGTAGAATGTAACAATTATATTTGAATAACGAAAAACATAAACTATACGACTAACTTCCCATATTGAATTATATCATCAATTTCTGTGATTCAGTATCTGCCATTGCGTTGTTTTAGTTGTAGAATGTGTTCATACTTCAGGATTATCAACCGTGCCATATACAGGTACTCGATTTAATATTCGGACACTATAGTATTTGCGAAATTAAAGCTTTATGTACTTACTTGCAATGTGATTATCGAATTTTCTGATCCGTAATGAGTTAAAGCGCATATTCTAGTTTACAAATATGTAAAATTAAATACTTTCCACATAATAAATCATAAACGAAATTAGACCCGATATTGGTGTCGAAAAAATATTCGGACACTTAATATTACATAAAATTTTTTCTTATTTAGAGTCTATGTAACAATAGTTGTTAAGTCAATTTCATGTCACTGGGTGTAACAGACGAAAATTAGTGTGGCGTAAACCAAATGAACAATTCAAAATAAGTAATATAAGACCGACAATGAAACACAGTGGTGGAGGCTTGATGGTATGGGGCTGCATTTTTACTACTGGAGTAGGAGGGCTGGTTTTTATTGAAGATATTATGGACAAGAACAAATATTTAGACACATTAATAAAAAATTTATTAAAAAATGCAACGAATATGGATATACGAGACAGTTTTAAGTTCTACCAGGATAACGATCCGAAACACAAATCGAAAATAGTTTAGGAATGTTTATTATATGCTTGTCCGAAAATGCTCCATCCTCCACCACAGTCATCGGATTTAAATCCAATTAAAAATCTATCGGACTTATTGGATCGTAATGTTAAGACCACCCCTATAAAAACAAAAGACAAATTAAAAATATGACTGACGGAAGAGTGGAAATGCATTACTCAAAATTATTTAAATAAAATAATTTCAAACATGCCAACATGTTTGCAACACGTCATCAGACAAAAAGGATATCCCACAAAATATTAAATTAATATTAAAATTATAATTTTGTTGTTACATACACTCTAAATAAGAAAAAATTTTATGTAATATTAAGTGTCCGAATATTTTTTCGACACCAATATCGGGTCTAATTTCGTTTATGATTTATTATGTGAAAAGCAATAAAAAATAAAGTATTTAATTTTACATATTTGTAAACTAGAATATGCGCTTTAACTCATTACGGATCAGAAAATTCGATAATCATATTGCAACTAACAAGGAAAGGCACGCAAGTGTCCCTCTCCGATTTTGATGAAACTTCGTAAGTTTGTTAAGCAGGCAAAAATAAGGGACACGTATTTTTTTTTATCGGCTGAGACGCGGGTTTAAGGGGTGAAACGAGCCCTTAAAGTTTCGACCCCTTTCGGCTATCTCGAAAACCATACGAGATACATTAAAACTTCTAATAGAAAAGTTGTATGGTTTTGAGGTGAAGGGTGAATGAATCGTAGTCCGATTAACAATAACGAGAACTTTATTGATCGTAATGCGCGTGGTGTTCGATGATCGAAAAGTGACTGTTCGAGTCGAAGTCGGTAATTCGAATGCCCTTTTCGTTGCCTCTTGAGCCTACCCCCGCAAGCACGGGGAAAAACTCAAGAGGAGAAATCCCGTAAACACACGACAACGGAACATCATCTGGTCGGCGAAAGTTTTATTGTCTCCGGTACCTGGACATTTCCCAGGCCCCGAAACATCGACTTTGTAGCGGCGAAAAAATCAACGCTGCACGCTACAGTTTCTTGCGTATAATAAAAGGATGTTAACGAATTTTGCAAAATACAATCTGTTTATAACAAAAAAATTTTTCATATCCTTATTTTACAATTTATTCAAATTTGTATAATGACAAAAAGTGTAGAGAATTTTATTACAAATCCACTGGTATATATATGTATACAATTTTGCCTCCTACAATTCCTCAGATTTTTATCATAAAGGTTCGCGCGCGCGCCCGCATAATACTAAACCAGATCATATCGGACGATATTACACTACCAGTCAACGTCATTTTTAAGCATAAATAAAAAACAATGATATTTGCGTTATACATAACTGTTAATTTTATTAAATTTGTATTACAAAACATTTATTGTTAAAGCATATAGGTATTCTATGTATATGTCAATTTTATAGGTAACGAATAGTTTGAATAAGTTAGGGAACATAATCACGGCAATGGTGGTATTGCGAGAAGAAATGATTCAAACGGTTTTCGATGCACCATGCACATGAAATAATTGCTGCGTCACTACATATGTGGCATAGTGGTTCATTATGTGATGCATAGCAAAATACGGGATTTTGAAAGTAGACTACTAATACTCCATGTATACTCTATGGTATACATGGAGTATTTGAACCTCGATTACAGCAGACCATGTTCAAGGCGATGAATATTTTTGTTATGGCATCGACATCCGGAAAACTTACAAAAGAAAATTTTAAAACCTGGTTAACAGAAGTTTATTCTCCAAATACAAACAACAAAACAGCTCTATTATTAGATTCTTGGAGTGCGCATTGTTGTCGTTGGGTTAACGAAGCTATTCCGATAAATAAAGAAATAATGTTATTTATGATTCTAACTGGAACTACAAAATATTTACAACTATTATACGTGTACGGATTTCGCGTATGGAAAAATTTTGTTTGTCGCTTTTCGGACATAGTTGTTATATTGCAATATGACATTAATCCCCACACACGAGATAGCATTCTAAAACTACAATGACTTGTTCATAATCAGTTTTCTTCACCACGATTTGAAAATTTCATTTTATGATATAAAAGTAGATTTATATCGTCAAAACCACCTCATTTTCCAAATACAGTAGAATTTTGCTATGCATCACATAATGAACCACTATGCCATATATGTACATATGCCGTGACGTACCAATTATTACATATACTTAATGCCGGAAACCGTTGTGTTTGAAACATTTTTTCGAAGAATACCATTATTGCCACGATTATGTTCCCTAACTTATTCAAACTATTCGTTACCTATAAAATTGACATATACATAGAATACCTATATGCTTTAACAATAAATGTTTTGTAATACAAATTTAATAAAATTAACAGTTATGTATAACGCAAATATCATTGTTTTTTATTTATGCTTAAAAATGACGTTGACTGGTAGTGTAATATCGTCCGATATGATCTGGTTTAGTATTATGCGGGCGCGCGCGCGAACCTTTATCATAAAAATCTGAGGAATTGTAGGAGGCAAAATTGTATACATATATATACCAGTGGATTTGTAATAAAATTCTCTACACTTTTTGTCATTATACAAATTTGAATAAATTGTAAAATAAGGATATGAAAAATTTTGTTGTTATAAACAAATTGTATTTTGCAAAATTCGTTATCATCCTGTTATTATACGCAAGAAACCATACAACTTTTCTATTAGAAGTTTTGATGTATCTCGTATGGTTTTCGAGATAGCCAAAAGGGGTCGAAACTTTAAGGGCTCGTTTCACCCCTTCAACCCACGTCTCAGCCGATAAAAAAAAATACGTGTCCCTTATTTTTGCCTGCTTAACAAACCTACGAAGTTTCATCAAAATCGGAGGGGGACACTTGCGTGCCTTTCCTTGTAAGTACATAAAGCTTTAATTTCGGAAAAACCATAATGTCCGAATATTAAATCGAGTAATTGTAATTAATGGTACAGGTAGTAAAATGTAGCACACAATTTTGTGTATGTAAATATATCTATAATTACACTCCTGTGAAAAGAAAACATTTGAATAGTAGTGAAATGAATTTAAACAATTGCAAGTTCCAGTTTACACACAACTGCCGTGGAAACGAGACGTGTGTACGATATCGCTCACGAGTACCAATTATAACGGGTGTTCACAAAGTGCAGTACCGTGCGCTGTTATATCACGCGTGTTAGTGTAAGTGGTGTGGTTCGGTTCGGTGCGCATATGCACCAACCAACCATCATGCAAACAAGCGAAACCAATGAGTCCAAAAACTCGCAACATATCAACCTCACTGAACCTAATAAATCTAAAGAACCAACAAAATCGTATGTGAACGCCACCAAATCTGAACCCTACCCCACCAAGGACCAAGCGATAGTCCTTACAGCTGTGGACAGCATCTCAATCAGGGAATATGCGTGTGCAGTAGGAGGAATAGTAGGCCCAAAAGCAGTAAAGTACATATCCCGAATCGCCAACGGAATTGATTACGCAATTACCAAAACCGTTTATAATACTCCGAGACTTCAACTGCCATAACACCTTATGGGGCTCCACAAAAAACGATCTTCGAAAACAAAAAATGAGCATGTTATTAGACAACGACGACCTTACTCTTCTCAATACCAAACGCCACACATATTTCAATATTGCAAACGGCACCTTCAGTTGCATCGATTTAACAATCACTAATACCAATTTTGCTCATAATTTAGACTGGACCGTACTATACGACCTACACGACAGTGACCATTTCCCAATAAACATACAATTAAATAATATTCCCAATGTCCATAATACGCATTCATTTGTTCCGAAATTGAAATTTAACACAGCCAATTGGGAATTGTACAAAGAACAGCTGTCTACTTATCTACAAGAAGCTAACATCTCAGATAAAATGGACAGGATTGATACTGCAACGGAAATGTTCTGTAACCTCATTATCAAAGCAGCCAACGACACCATCGAAACAAGCTGTTAACGCTCGTGGTTGAAATAAATTCTTTCGAGCTTTGTTAAATATTGCACGTGGTGCAATATGCTGACTAAATTTGTGTTTATTCTAAAGTATATAACTATTTCCTTACTCGAAGGACCACTCCAAAACTTGGAGACTATACAAACTAATACAAGATGTTACTATGTCGAATATTGAGAAGCGAATGAAATTTTTCTTATGAACATGAAGGTACGTTACACGCTTACAGTTTTTACATGGTGAGGGTGAGGGAAAAATACTTAATTTCTATTGGCTGTACAAATGGGGTGGAAATGGAGACTTGTGACGTATGAAGAACATGGGTTTTTCCCAAAAAATGACCATAGCAAGTAATAAAACCAAGCAGTACCTCGACATGAATAGAAACTGAAAATAACGGACTCTACTGTTAAGCTTAAGGTTCTGGCAATCAGATGTAAGGCAATAAACTAAAATACTCGATACAATGTAACGACTCCTTGGGTGTTATTGCTGCTATAGGTAAAGAAATTAACCGAAGGTCTGACCCTCCGCTATGGAACTAAATTCTAAAAATTTAATAACGGGCCTAAACATACCGCCCACCTTGAACGACTCGCGTTCAACAAAACCAATTGTCGTTTCCTAGTTCGTGCGGTCAAAGTTATTAAAATGATTAAATTAATAATTAGTTGTTATAATACTGGAGACATTTTACACTAAGTCGAAATCTATATACAGTTAACAATAGAGAACTATGAATACATTTTTACATTAACGATTGATTATACGTAACTTGGATTATACACTATATACATTAAAACTGGTTGTCCTTAAGCAGTGTTTTCTGCGTTTGGTAACAAACAAATTTTAGTTACGGATCTTTTAGTGAGTCCGTCTATTGTCTTTAGTGTTACCACTCGGGTTATGTCGTCGAGTCCATGATGGAGTTCAGTGATTCTACCCAGACGCCATCTCATTGGTGGGATGTTGTCTTCCTTGATTAAGACTAGGGCTCCGATTTTGACATCTCCAGAAGAATCCAGTTTCCATTTGTGTCGTTGTTGTAACTCATGAAGGTACTCTTGGTGCCATCGTTTCCAAAAATGTTGCACCATCTGCTGAATGAGCTGGAACCTGTTCAATCTATTTTGGTTTATGTGGGTTACATCAGGTTGAGGGAGTGTCGTTAGCGCATCGCCGATTAGAAAATGACCTGATGTTAGAGGTGTAAGATCAGTTGGATCACTGGATAGAGGATGTAAAGGATGGGAATTTAAGCAAGCTTCAATTTACGTAAGGGTCGTATATAATTCCTCGTACGTTAGACGTTGGTCACCAATAACTCTCCTTAAGTGCGTTTTTACTTGCTTCACACCTCCCTCCCACAATCCACCAAAATGTGGCGCATATGGTGGTATTAGGTGCCATTCTATGCCTTCTTGTGCTAAAGTGCTCTGAATCTTAGAGTTGCGATCCGCGCTATTGATTAAAATTCCTAATTCCCTTAATTGATTTTTTTGCACCAATAAAATTTTTCCCATTGTCTGAGTGGATCGAATTGCATCGGCCACGGCGAGATATAAAACGGTAGAGACAATTGAGAAAGGCGTCGGTCGACAGGTCAGTAACAAGTTCTAAATGAATGGCCTTGGTTGAAAAACAAACAAATAAACATATATAGGTTTTACGCGCTACGCGACCACGTCCCCTTTCTTGAATTAGTACAGGACCTGCGTAGTCTACTCCGCAGGTAAAAAATGCCCGAGTTGGAGTGACTCTTTCGGCCGGTAGGTCACCCATTTTATGTGAAGTGATAATGGGATTCGCGCGAAAGCAATTCATACACTGGCGCACAATTTTTCTGACGGTCCGCCTACCAGACAATATCCAGAATTTGTTTCTCAACGACGCAAGTGTTCGTTGAGTTCCTGCATGCAATAATCTGATGTGCTCATGTCTAACGATCAAAGTGGTGAGCGGATGCGATGTAGGAATAATCATTGGATGTTTCTGTTCGTAATCAATTCTAGCATGTTTTAGTCTTCCGCCCACCCTGACTAACCCAGTTTCATCCACGAAAGGATTTAAACTCGTTAATCGGCCTTTTGAGCATGCCGGTTTATTTTTTAAGAGAGACTCAAGTTCTATAGCAAACTGACTGCGTTGCACAATACCAACTAGAACCTTTTCTGCCTTGAGTAATTCTGTAGCAGTTAAGTTACTATTTCGATCGTCGGGGATGCTATCTGAACGAATCTTCCTTCGAAGATTTGCTATGAATCTAATGCAGTACGCGATCACGCGAAGTAACTTTGAATATGAGGAATATCGAGAAACCAAGTCAAATGAATCCATTGTAGAGACGCCAGAGGCGGCGACTAGTACCGTCTTAGTTTGCCTTGTTTCGGGTACGGATTCCGCTACAGGCTCAGAAGAAGGCCATTTGTGTGATTCTTGCGACAACCATAAAGGCCCGTGCTACCATAAGGAGCTATTTTTAATTGAAGAAAGAGTGACTCCGCGCGATAACAAATCAGCTGGATAATTCACAGGACATTACATGCTTCCAATTATTAGATGATGTAAGCTGCTGAATTTCGGAGACTCTATTTGCAACGAACGCTTTCCATCGACATGATTCACTTCTAATCCATGCTAAAGTTATGGTGGAATCGGTCCAATAATACTCACACAATTTGGGAATGTTTAATGCCTTTTTGGCCTTATCTGCTAATATTGCTAATAAAAGAGCGCCGCACAACTCTAGGCGGGGCAAACTCGTGGCCTTTAAAGGTGCAACACGTGACTTAGCGCATAATAATTGGGTTTGCCAAGACCCCGTGTCCATGCGGGTGCGCAGGTAGACTGCAGCCCCGTACGCTTTTTCGTAAGCGTCCGAGAATCCATGTAACTCTATTGTCTGTTTGATATTCCCTACTACTCGGCGCGGAATTGCTAATGAAACAAGATCACGCAATTCGTTTCGAAAGCTATCCCAGCGCGTATGAATGTCCTGTGGCAAACTTTCATCCCAGCTAACTTGAAGTTGCCAAAGTTCCTGCATTAATAATTGAGCCTTAACAATCACAGGACCAATAAGACCGAGGGGATCAAAAATTTGTGATATTTCTGACAAAACACTGCGTTTTGTGATTTTGCCTGATCGAGAACCTACAAGTGAATACCGCAATTCATCTAACTCAACTGATCACAATAAACCTAGAACTTTGGATTCTTTATCAACCGGCCTAATCTCAACTTGGCAAATTGAACTATCCTGATCACGACTAACTACTCTCGAATCATTACTAGCCCATTTGCGAAGGTGAAATCCAGCCCGCGCTAAGACCGATGTCAGTGATTGACGTAATTCGATGGCTTCTTCGACACTATCGGATCCTGACAGTAAGTCGTCAACATAAAAATCACTAGAGATTATTTTACTAACAGAAGGAAGTGATTGCGCATGATCCTCTGCGATTTGTTTAAGAGCTCGCGTAGCTAAAAAGGAAGAGGATGCTGTGCCATACGTGACCGTATTCAATTCGTAAGTGTTTATGGGTTTGTCCTCGCTATCCCGCCACAATATTCGTTGATATCGACGATCTTCTATCCGAACTAGAACCTGCCTATACATCTTTTCAATGTCTGCAGAGATTACAACGCGGTGTTTCCTAAATCTAATTAAAATACTAATGAGATCACTCTGTACCATCGGACCTACAAATTGCGCGTCATTTATGGAAATTCCGGTTGAGGTCTTCGCGGAACCGTCAAATACAACACGAATTTTGGTAGTTGTGCTAGACTCTTTGAAAATAGCGTGGTGAGGTAAATAGTACAATGATTTGGATTCTATAGGATGTTCATTACTAATTAGTGGCATGTGATTTAAAGCTTCATATTCATGCATGAATTCTATATATTGTTTTTTAAGATCAGAGTTTCTTCTAAATTTTGCTTCTAAATTGAGGAACCGCCTTTCCGCCTGTGAGAATGACTTCCCTAATTTGGCTAACTGGTCATTAAAAGGTATAGCTACTACAAACCGACCATCATAATCGCGCACGGTCGTGCTTGTAAAATGTTCTTCGCAGGTATCTTTATGAACTATTGGAATAGACGATTCAGGACGGGTAACCTCTTCTATTTCCCAGAAATTAGACAATGACCTATGTAATTGGGAATTTGTAATCGCATGGCACGTTACGTTGTTGCGTTTAGACTCGCTCGGCCAGTTAAAAGTTCCACCTAACACCCACCCAAGACGCGTTTTTTGCCAAACTAAGTCCCCTGATCCTAATTTATGTTGTCCTATACATAATAACTTCCAGAACAGACCAGCACCGATTAATAGATCAATTCGACCTGGCTGTTGGAAATTAGGATCTGCAAGAATGATGCCTGCAGGAATTTCAATGTGACTTCTATTTAGCGGAATGTTAGGCATTTCCTCTGTTATATTTTTAATGACAAGACAAGACATTTGCGATTGAAAGTTATTACACTGCGATATTATTCATATGCAAGTTTTCGATCGGATAGGATTGGCCGTTCTACCTAGACCACCGACGGTCGTATCAAATTCAAACCGTGGAAGGTTTAATCTATTACAAAATTCCTCCGTAATGAAATTTGCTTGTGATCCTACATCTAGCAAGGCGCGACATTTATGATTATTACCATGTTTATCTTGAACATAAACTATCGCGGTTGACAAAACGGTGTATTCTGCATGAGGAAATGCAGAATTTGAGACGCAAGCTTGAACGATATGTGATTGGGAAGTTTCTTGATTAGAGTTCGCGAGATTGACTACTACGTCCGTGCTATCTCTATGCAACAATGTGTGGTGCTTCTTTCCACACTTTCTACAACTAGAGCGAGTACAGTTTTTTATGCTATGTCCTAATTGTAGGCAGTTGAAACAGCATTGCAAGCGTTTGACTGCTTCATGTCGTTCGGAATGGGTCATGGCCGCTAGTTTATTGCAATGCCGAAAGGCATGTTCAGCATGGCACAAAGGGCAAGGATATTTATTTGACGCAATATATACTGATGGCATATGACGTTGTCGATTGTCCCCTTGGTTAGCCTGACTCACCGACGGCGCGCTACCTGAGTGAGGCTTGTTGAATTGTTTTCGTGTAAGGTATTGTGCACGTTGCTCAATAAATTTTGAAAATTCGCGAAATGTAGGTCTTGTAGGTAATTCCATTGTACGTTTTTCCCAATCATCTAAGGTTGCGGAATCAATACTGTTCCGAAATAAAGATCATAATAATAGACCTAGGCACTTCTGAGCCGTATTACGCCGCTGCGTACAGGCGCTAATCCCTCCCGCACGGGATTAGTCCTATCGCAACGCCATCGATCGGATCGATGGTTCAAACGATTACTGTTCCGATTTTAAAATTCAGATCTTTGTGAACCTTCAGCGAGAGCAAACGTCTTAGCGAATTTCAACCTAAATTTCAACCGTTTTTCCGATTATTTCAACCAGTTGTATTATCGTTATAATTCGTCCATTGTCCCGAGGTGAGCGTGCGTGTGAAGTGTTTAATAAACCATTTTGTGAACGTTTAAAGTTATATCTTTTATTTTATTTTAACAACTTCACGTGACTCTGCCTAAACATCCTGTGCTCCGTATCCTCGCTAGGATAGAATTAACGATCCGAGAATCGGTCAACCGACTCGAGAAAACTCGTCGGAAAAAGTGATCACGAAACAAATACGCTTAGCTAAATGTAAACTAATAAAGACGTCCCATACTTCGGTTGAAATCATGAGCGATTTTAAAGCGTTCACATGGTTTGTAGCAGTATCTATAAAACGACTAAGTGCTTCGCCATTTTGTTTTTTCACTGGCGTAATTTCTAATAAAGCATTGGCGTGATGATGAGCCAGCGCTTTAGTATCTTCGTAACGTTCCTTTAACCTAGACCAAGCTATCTTATAATTGTTTTCCGAAACACCCAATGATTCTATCATTCGCGCTGCGCTGCCTTTCAATGCCGAAGTTAAATAATTGAAGCGATCAATATCCGTTAATCTATCACAATTGTGCACCAATGACATGAAAGTATCGCGAAAACGAATCCACTGACTAAAATCACCATCAAAGGTCGGCAAATTTATCACTGGAAGACGCGGCGCGAATTGTACATCAAAAGGTGAGGGAGTCCCACTCGTACTAGGTGAGGGCTCAGATTGTTGTGGCCCATTAACATTAGCTACATGTTTTTCCGCGATTGACATGATGCTGAAATATGCACTTTCAAAGCTCTCGCGTTCATCTAACTGCGTTTGTTCTGTTTGCTCGTCTAAATCTAAAGATTCTATTTGCGATTGAACTTTATCAAATTTCTGAAACAAATCCTCATGAGCATGTAGGCGTTTCTCAAATGCTACAATATCCGTACTACTATCGAACGCATTTACAAATTTCTTAAGGAGAGTTAATTTGGTTTTGATTGCCCGACGTTCGGCAACAAAAGCCTTCAATTGAGGATCCATGGTATACGAATTACGAAATTGAAACTAAGGAAGGACTTACGATTGGAAGATGGGACTAATCAGCGATGCTGGCTCCCAGTTGTGCGACTAAGGTCCTTGATGATGCAGTCCGATGCTAGATGCTGCAATCCGATGCTAAATGCTGCAACTCCGATGTTGGATGCTGCAACTCCAATGTTGGATGCTGTGACTTCGACGGATGGCAGCCCTTTCAAGTATACTAGATTGTTGTGATGCGTTTTAATGACAGCCCACTGAAGATATAATTGAACTGTGGAACACTTGTGTCAACAATATCGCGCACAACACTTGTTTCTGCTGCCCGCTGATCTCACAGCCGCCGAAGATTTGGGAAGTGCCTTGCCGTCTGCTTCTATCACGTCCAGAGGGGTGATGTCCTATGATGTGACATGCACTGTCTCCTCCTGGATGTCCAAACGGTGGGCCTAGCTTCCGTACGAGATGAATTCCTTGATTGCCAAGATGCTGGTATCCGGCTCGAAGGACCAAATGTTAACGCTCGTGGTTGAAATAAATTCTTTCGAGCTTTGTTGAATATTGCACGTGGTGCAATATGCTGACTAAATTTGTGTTTATTCTAAAGTATATAACTATTTCCTTACTCGAAGGACCACTCCAAAACTTGGAAACTATACAAACTAATACAAGATGTTACTATGTCGAATATTGAGAAGCGAATGAAATTTTTCTTATGAACATGAAGGTACGTTACACGCTTACAGTTTTTACATGGTGAGGGTGAGGGAAAAATACTTAATTTCTATTGGCTGTACAAATGGGGTGGAAATGGAGGCTTGTGACGTATGAAGAACATGGGTTTTTCCCAAAAAATGACCATAGCAAGTAATAAAACCAAGCAGTACCTCGACATGAATAGGAACTGAAAATAACGGACTCTACTGTTAAGCTTAAGGTTCTGGCAATCAGATGTAAGGCAATAAACTAAAATACTCGATACAATGTAACGACTCCTTGGGTGTTATTGCTGCTATAGGTAAAGAAATTAACCGAAGGTCTGACCCTTCGCTATGGAACTAAATTCTAAAAATTTAATAACGGGCCTAAACACAAGCTCTCCACCAAAAAAGCACAATCCTGTTCCCTGGTGGAACCCCCAATGTGCGAAAGCCGTGCGTAAATGTAAACAAGCTTTTAACCGCTTTAAAAAACACAAATCTGAAGAAAACAGAATTCACTATAAAAGACTACGAGCAGTTGCTATGAAAACTATCAAAGCGAGCAAGAGAAACAGCTGGCATAACTATGTTGCAACGCTAACCAATAATACCAAAGTCAAGGAGATATGGAATAAAATCAACGCAATCAGGGGAAACCGGAAGATATGCCTCACTCAGTTTATAATCAACGATACTAACGAGACCATATCTAATCCTCGAGAAATTGCAGATATACTAGCATCGACGTTCCCAAAAAACTCCATTACCTCGAATTACCCAGAAGAGTTCAAACAAAATATACTAAACCAAGAAGAAAAGGAAATCGCCGAAACCAGTGCCTACAACTGTGCATACCTTAAAACCCCTATCTCAGAAAAGAAACTAGATGGAGTAGTTAAAACAGCTAAAAACCCTTTCCAGACAATATTCCTAACGATTTAATCAAGAATTTACCTCCCGTTGGAAATAAAATACTTCTCCAACTATTCAACACCATATGGACAAACAAAATCTTTCCAAAAAAATGGAACACAGCTATTATTATTCCAATTCCCAAACCCGGGAAGGACCCCGCCAAACCCGACAGCTATAGACCAATTGCTCTTACATGCAACATGTGTAAAATTCTGGAAAAAATCATCAACGCCCGACTAAGATGATTCCTTGAACATAATAAAATTATTGCGCACAACCAATTCGGATTTCGCACAGGACACTCCACCACATCACACCTAGTTAGTTTGGAAACCCACATTTGCGAAGCATTCACCAACAATCAACATGTCCCAGCCGTGAGCCCAGATATAGAAAAAGCCTACGATATGGTTTGGAGACGCTGAATCCTAACCAAGCTCCAAGAGATGGGAATTTGTGGCAACACGTTGCATTCTATTAAAAATTTCCTCCACGACAGAAGCATCCAAGTTCGTTTTAAAAACTATTTATCAAGTGAAACATCAATCGAAAATGGAGTCCCACAAGGTTCAGTACTGAGTGTCACGTTATTTTTAATAGCCATAAACGACATCTGTAAAATCACCGAACTTCCCGTCATTACTAGAGTGTTCGCTGATGACATCACCATCCTACACAAAGGTAAATTTGTAAACACATTACAATACCTTATACAAAAGGCTCTCAACATGCTGCACGACTGGTCCATAATCAATGGGTTTAAATTCTCACCTACCAAGACGGAATGCATTCTTTTTTCTGATCATTACCAAACTCATACGCCTACACTGAAACTAAGAACAAACATATTACGATCTGTTGCATGCACTAAAATCCTTGGTGTTCTCCTCGATTCTAGACTAACTTGGAACTAACACATAGGCAAACTAGCCGATAACTGTAAACAGAGAATCAAAAAAATTAAATCACTCGCACATAATAATTGGGGAGCAGACAAAACGGTCCTATCTCTAGTGTACAAAGCGATTATACGGTCTAAATTGGATTAGTATTTAACTCTGCTAAACCAAGTATATTAAAAAAGCTTGATGTAATCCACAATACCGCGATCAGAATAATAACAGGAGAATATAGAAGAAACATCCTTAGAATATAGAAGAAAGCTTTTAAGTTTAAAGTATGCAGTACGAGCGTCAACATCTACCAACCCGATTATCTACATTACACAAACCCAAACAGCAAACTAGTAACATTCCCTTATATCAAATAATTAAAAACTATTTTAACGAACTGCAATACAACCCACCAAGCACAGAAAAAACTAGATTCCATAAAGCACCCCCATGGACACTGAAGACACCCAATATCGATCACTTATAGTGTTCGGCCGCGAACCGAAACCTATGCCGCGGCTAAGCAATTTATTGCAGGGCCCAAGCGGTCGGCGCGTAGGCCACCGTCAATAGTTTTTACTTCGGAGTACGGGTCACCGAGTACCTTATTGTCTATCAGATCCGGTCCGAACGAATCTTACCGTAGACATGTACATACCATAAATCAGCTAACAGCTGAGTTTTTCGTTTTAAAAATAGTTTTGGGCAAACAAAAGCATAGAGTTCTTTCTAACCGTTACCTTCGGAAACGCGAGGGTATTTAGGCGATTTTTCGTACAACGAAAAGGACAGTCGAACGTTGAAGCTTGCACGGTTCGGTTCGAGAGTGGAAAAAGTCAATCGTGAGTTCGAAAGTTCCGCGTAACGCGACGTAGCATAGCCAATGCAGGGTGGTTCGGAAATCATTCACGACGCCATTCGAGTGAGATCCTGCACTCCTCGAATGGGCCACGGTAGGGTGGTTAAGTGACACACTGTATACTGTTCGTGCGAGCCCTACACCCTCGAACAGGCCACGGTAGGGTGGTTAAACGTACACATCAACATGATCCGAGTGAGTCCTACATTCTCAACTCGATCATCGTGAATAATCTCACGCAACGTGAATTATCACTCAAAACGAACAACGTTGAGCGAGACTCTGTTCTCCTCAAATCGAACGACATTGAGCGAGACCTTGTTCTCCTCAAAACGATTCTCATTCAATACGCAATCAACACAACGTACACATACTCGTACACATTTTCACCGTAAAGTCATTAACGAAACATATTTTTGTAAGGGGTTTTTTATGCCGCAAGGCTTTTTCCCCTAATTCGAATCGCTAGAGCCAATAAATGATCACGATTTTTCAGACTCAATTGTGTCAAAACAATTTTTATTTACCCTCTTCCTCAATCGAATTCATATATTCCTTGAAACACGAAATTTCTCCATGTTGGACAGATTTCGACGATACATATAGAAAAGAAAAAGACAGAACTAACTACACAGGAATGGAAAGAGCGATTTAACATCCTATGTGCCAAATATCCTGGATATACCCATGTCTATATCGATGGCTCCAAGAGCGATCTTGGAACAGGTGCAGCTGTATTCACGCAAAGTACAACAATCAAACACGGAATGAATCCTTTCAATAGCATCCACACAGCCTAAAATTACGCGCTCCTTTCAGCTCTTGAATTCATTGATAAATCTCCTCATTCCACATTCATCATATTCTCCGATTCCCTCTCCACTATCCTAAAGACCCAAAACCTGAGGCAGACCATCCACACAACAATACAAGAACAATACGACAAATTAACTACACATGGGAAGAAAATAACGATAGCGTGGGTCCCTTCCTACAAGGACATCCACGGCAATGTCATGGCCGACTTCGAAGCAAAAATTGCAGCAACACTACACTCTTTTAGCAAACACCCTATAATTTTTAGCAAACATTTTTTACACCCTGTGTTCCGAACGTGCTACGGAACACAATACGCGAGGATTTCGTAGGTAGTTTATGATGGGTCCGGGTAACAGTTATTTTTGAAAGACAGATTTTTAGCCATCGACGGCAATTTAGTTTTACATTTTTTCGAACAATGCCTTTAGAATTTCTAAGTTTCATTTAGTCTTCAATAACTACTCCGTCATAAACAGGGTTTTTCCCGAAGGGTCACCGAGGATGGGCCTCGGTTCCGTCCTAGCGGTACTTTTTAAGACAACGTGCGTGTCACCTGGAGGGAAAAACCCCGGCGTTGCCGGCCTTCGAGATCCTCCCGTACTCATCGGTATCTTTTCCCACCCTCTTCCAAAAAAGGCGCGCTCAGGGCGCAAGAGAGGGTGGGCCCAAGTCAAGGGGCATGTTGATTGGAAAATCAACGTTTCTAATGAGAACCAATCAGCATGCCTCCTTGCACTTCCGACGTTTCGAGGAAGTAACGACGGAACGTCTCGTCAGATTTCCAACATCAGTCAACCGAGTCGGACTTGAAAATAAAACCAGTCGTGTCAATCATATCGGACACATTAATCTCGAGCAAAGTCATCTAAGTCGGACTTAGAACTTTTACGGAAGTCATTCGTTACGGACTTAGTAAATTTTCACGAGTCAATCGTTTAGGACAGCTCTTCTGAGTCAATCGTTCGGACTCATACCAAAATATTATTCTTAGGATTAATTTCTTTCGAATAAACGTGCGCGAGTTAGCACACCCTATAATCAACCTTTTTGCAAAACCTCTCTGGACATCAATAAACCCTTAAAGTCATTATGGAAACAGTCATGGAATCGAGCATGGAAAAAGTACAAAGCAAGCACACTTCACAAATCAACGAACAGTTTCTACAACCTCAAAACAAATTCCAGTTTCAACAGGAGACAACAAACAGCAATAACTAGAATCAGAATTGGTCATACCAAACTGACACATTCGAATATTCTAAACAACAGTCCCCCCATTCTATGCGAATCATGTAATAAACCTATAAGTATTAATCACGTTATACTAGACTGCAGGAAATACCACGAAGAACGTAGAAAATTTAACATCAAGGACGACCTCTCAGAAGCAATCACTTCTACATCATATCAAGGCATCCTAATTACATTCTGCAAGACGATCGGAATCCTTAGCATGATATAAAACTCTATAGATCCTGGAACCTTCTCCTAAATTAATCAACTAAAGACATTAAGTATCTAAATCAGTCGATAGTCGCTAATGACCTTTGATGTTGATGTGACTCTAAGCTCTAAACAAAAAAAAAAGAATTGCAAGTTCATTACTTTTCTCTTAGTTATATAAATAAACTCACAGAAATTTTATTATGTAAACAAAGAATTTTACACAAATTGTTATTTTGACAATAATAAAAATTAATGCAAAACAAATAAGGATTATATTTCTATTTAATAAAAAATTGTTCGAAACAAGGTACCATAAACAGTCGCATTTCGCAGATCAAAGTATCGCGACTCATGGATTTCATTTTTGTAGCTGACAGCACATCGAAGTGAATTTGCTTTTGATGATGCAACTGGTATAAAATTGTGTAAACGTTATTTTTATAAAATACATAACAGTTTTTTCGTAATATAGAGGAAACATGCCATCAAATAACCTTTTTACTAGTTCATATTAAATTTTCGAGATTCTACAGTGGATGGTAATTTCCTATTTTGCACGACGAATGTACGTATCAACCGCGACGAAATAAAGTTATGAATTTACGTGTACACGCATCGAACGCAGTTAAATGGTTGATAATTAATAACACAAAATTACATTTACCCATGTTAAAGTCAAACCGCTATAGTGCATCCGAAACAGCAATTGAAAACCAACTGTATATTCAATTTATTGTTAAATAAATGTTATCACCTGAAGAGTTATACACTTCCGCAATTCTTCCAGAAATAAGGTAAATATTCCTGTTATCACATAATTTAGAATATAGTTAGGACAATTACAATTTCTTGTATATTTAATCAGTATAAAATAGAAACGAAATACATTTATTCGAAACGGTAAAATTTCTACTTCCAAATAAAATAATATGCGTCAACATTAATCTTCGTCGGTCCATCATATTATAACAAATCGCATTATAATAAAGAATATTAACAACATTTATGAAAGAAGAAGTTTTAAATTAATTAAGATGTGAATTTGTTCATATGATCCAATAATTAAATAACATTCGTAGCATGTCCTAATCGTTGATTTTTACTGATCCAAATATTAAATATTAATTTAATTATTTTCGTCATTTAGTAAAAAAAATATTGAAATGGTAATATTTTGTGAAATAAAATTATTTTATTTATAATAAATTCATTTAATCAATTGCGTTTTTCTCCTAAATCAATTTTGAAGTCTCCTTTTTTAATGATTTTATTGCAACAGAAATTTATACGACGTTATAATGTTAGAAAAATTACTAAAGGTTTATTATAAAATTTCAGGTTATGTTGATAGACCGGAGGTCGCACTGCCGTCATCACCGATGCGTCAAACTGCCCCATGAACCCCAAGCGTCATTCTTTGTTACGACAATCTATAAAAACCCCGCAAATCTTCCAAATACGTTCAGTAAAAACTAGTTTGCGCTCTGCACATGATCCCGGTCTTTTAAATAAATCGTGAAAGTAAGTAACTTTGGTAGTGTTTGATTTCGTCTCCTTGCCGCGGCTTAACAGTAGGACTCTCCACGACAATCTATTCGAGGAGTGTAGGGAATAGTGTTGCGATATGTGTTCTATATCACCCTACATTGGCCTATTCAAGGAGTGTAGGGTCCCACTCCAATAGTGTTACGATTTGATCTGATACCACCCTACACTGGTTATTCACGTGGGGACTTATTTATTCAAGGAGTACAGGATTCCGCTCGAATAATGATATCATTGATATTAAAAACCACCTTGCAGTGGTTGTTCTACGTTAGTCTATTCGAGGAGTGCAGGGTCTCACTCGAGTAGGATTATGATTTGTTTAGAGTCCACTCTGCATTGCATATTTCACGTTATTCCACGCGGAACTTCTTGACTCTCGGTCAAGATTCAATGATCGACTCACTATTCGATATAATAAAAATCGTTCGAACACTCTCACGTTTCAAAGGTTGACAGTTAAGAAAAATTTATGTTTTTGTTGGTTAAAACGGCGCGAAAAAGAAGGTATATCCATTAGCTGATTTATGGCAAGCATATGTTTACGCTAAGACCCGTCCGGGCAGGAATTGATAGACAAAAGGGTCCTCGGTGACCCGTATTTCGAGGTATAAAGCTATTCACGGTGGTCTACGCATCGAACCACTTGAACCCTATAATAAATTTCTTAGTTGCGGCAAAGGTCTAAGTTCGCAGCCGAACAATTATATTTCTGTACAGTTATTATTAACATAAATGTATTGTTAAATGAATGGTTCCTTTTCTAATAAAAATAAATACACTTGTACACTCTTAATATACTTAATGAACAAAATAATATAACTTTATTTAATTATTAATCAAGATTGTTATTACAAACGTCGATAACGCGCAGCAAAACGACTTCATCGTGACCGTACGACATATTCGCAACGCGAAATTCATTTGTTCTTTTCAAACGCGTCCGTTCTTGCAGCGCTGCACACAAACACACATACATACTCACGCGTAGCACACAAAATTACATATACAGGGTGTTCGGCCTAAAATTATGGTGGGCATAATTTTAGGGGGTAGTAGCTGGAGCGATTTTGAACAACTTTTTCCTTTACCAAAATGCTGGTTAAAGCTTAGTTTTTGAATTATTAATGAAAAACACTGACCAATGAGAGCGCGTATAGACCGGTCGCGCGACAGCGTGAGCGACAGCTTCGAATATGACGGCCGATCGTCGTCGTGAACAAATGTATCGATACTGTCGGTATAACGTCGGTATAAAGTCGGTATAATAGAAAGCTGTTAGATGAAAGTTTCATTGAATAATGAATTAAAAAATCTGGATTATTGTTGAATTATCATTCATTCATGAATAAGAAATAACAAAATTAGTCTCTACTCACGTAATCAAAATAAATCGAACTTATTCAATACGTTTATTCGTTATCCCAAAGAAATAATAGATAAAATATGGAAAATTATTTTCGTTAGATATTGTAATGATGAAAAAGAACAAATTCTCATTTTTAAAAAATTCAATAAGTTTTCTATTTAACAAATAGAAATGTGAATTGAATAATTAACAAATTTAAATGTAGCTCACCCATTAAACCGCAAATAATCACAATAAAAATGCGTCTCTGTCACCAGTCCGATCCACCGGTGCTTACTGTTAGTATAAATCAGGGGTCGGCAACCTATGACCCGTGGGTCACCGAGTGACCCATTTGGTAATTTCAAGTGACACACTTTAGTTCCGAAAATAAAGTATAAGATTGTAAGCGTTAATTTGTTGTGCGCTTTGTATGTGTGTGTGTGTGTGTGTCGTAGAGAAAGTTTATAAATAAAGTTTATTCAACTATGTTTGTAATTATTTTCTTAATAAAATATATCTTATTATTTACTAAAATGCTGTTTTAATACGAAAATATCTCTGACCCAAACGTCTCTTTAATACTCGCATTTTGGTTGATTTTGACCCGCGGCCAAAAAAGGTTGCCGACCCCTAGTATAAATCAATCACCATACAAAAACTCTCAGAAAACTCTCAAGAAATTTCATTGTCACCTATCACTTTCATCTTTCATTATTAGTTTGCATTATCACTTTTCTCTCTCATTTTTCACTAATTTGCACTAATTTTCACTGTGAGTCCGATACGTAAATAAGACGAATGAAAACACGTGAACGAATATTCATAAATAATTTAAACTATACTATCTTGAAAGCAAGAAAACGGAATTTTCGATTAAAAACAACGATACATTTTATTTCGACACGTTTCTTTCGACAATAAACGATGACTGTCGATCGACGCCGCAGTCGTTCAACAGATCATCGTTTCATGGCAACCGTTCGCGACGTATGCCTCACAATCGAAAACAAAATCGCGATCCGTAGCCAGTCTAACAATGTCTTCTAATAAAATATAATATAATTTTGATTCCTCAATTCGGATATCTTATAATGAGAATAGTGTATCGTTAAACATACATATCTATGAATAATCGTTCACGCATTTTCATTCGGTCCATTTACCGGTCGTGCTTATGTTATGCAATTATTAGAAAAAGACAGTGAAATAAATTGAGAGTTCATTGACCCTGCCAGGACATCAGCTGTTGATGCTCTAATCGGTGGATCTACCCGGTGACACAGATATTTTTTATCGAAGCTAGTTTTCCATGAATCAATGAGTAAGTGTTATTTAAGTTACTTGTGCATTTTTAAAATTAAACGTACGCAGAAATAGATTTATTTCACTTCAATGAGGTACTGCGTTTGATATTCAATTCCAGTTCGATCTCATTTCATAAACAAGGTACTCATTTGAAACGTGAATTTATTCGTTTGCTTCATTAGAATAGTTGACAAAATTAATTTTCGTGAATTTATTCTTTTTCCTTTATGAAGGCATAAAATAAATACAATATACTTCGTTTGGTTGTTGTAAATAACAACTAATTGGTTTATCTCTCATTCACGAATTACGAAGAATTTAATATTATTCTTAACTTATTAATTCATTATTCGGTTTAACTTTTATCCAATAGCTTCCTTTGTTCTCTCTCTCTCTCTCTCTCTCTCTCTCTTATGGGAAATTATGGGAAAATTAAGAGACCCGGATCACCCGTTATATCGAGAGATAAAAGAGCAATTTTAAGGTGAGCATCAAATTCAGCTCTTACATCTAAACAAATGTTAGCAGAATGTCGCTTCAACGTATTTGTAAAGACTGTACAAGGAATTATACAAAAGGTACAGCACTTGAAATAAAAGAAAGTTGCTGTTAAACCACTTTTATCGTTAGTACATAAACAGCGTTGAGTGGATTTTGCTGTTAATCATCTGCAGTGGAATAAAAAGTGAAATAAAAATGAAAAGTGTTGTTTACTGATGAAAAGAAAATGAATTTAAAAGGACCTGACGGTTGGAAATATTATTTTCACGATTCACGGAAGGAAACAAGAATTTTAAGCCATCGGTCAGTGTGGTGTAGGATCTATCATGTTATGGGCAGGCTTTGATGTTCAAGTTCATTGATGGAAAACTGAAAAGTAATGGTTATTTAAAACTGACAAAAGACGAAATTCGAAATCATGTTCGCAGAGTTGTTAGGAAAAATTTTATATTTCAACAGGACAATGCACCTGTTCATACAACTAAAGCTGCACAAAATTATTTTCAAACTGAAAATATTCCAATTTTAGATTGGCCAGCACGATCTCAATATTCTAGAAAATGTGTAGAATCAACTGAGTAGAATAGTATATGAAGGGGACAAACAATACAATAATCTTTATAATTTAAAGGAAGCAATTCTGAAAAGTTGGGCTGACATAGATCGGAAATATATAAAAAAAATTATACAGAAGTCTTCCGAAACGAATGATTGAAGTTGTTAAAAATAAAGGAGGCACTACCCGTTATTAACATTTTACATTGTCTGAAATTTTTTACATTCTTTTCCTTTTTTAAGCAGTATCTTATTTTTTCCAATATTTTATGAAGATGTTATTAAAAAATAATCAGTCTTTATTTTTACATAACCATAATATTAAATACCTAAACCTATAAATTTCAGCGTTTCTTGTAATTTTGTCCGGCAGTATATGTACCACACCTGCCTCTGGCTATAATTTTAACATATGGTTTATAAACCACGTCCACTGCTAAAGGGTTAATGACTAATGAGTATCATATTACTAGTAGAATAACACAATACTCAATTTCAAAATTTAAGCAAACTTACTAAGAAAAAATATTAATTTTAATTCTCTATTTTTTAATAAATTTCAGCTTTATTATTTAAAAAATCTGATTGCTTGAATCATTATAAAACGAGTTTAAAAACGTTGGATCTTGAAATAATTGCAGTAATATTTTTACGTGTTGTAAGTATGGAATTATAGAAACTTATCCTTATATTTGCCTAATGCAAATATACATATTTTGCTATTACGTTTGATTAGTTCAAACGTACAAAATAAGGACAAATATTATTATTAGTAATGTTAAAAATGTGTGATTTTTAGTTGTAATTCCGACGTTACAGAAATGAGTTCAGAGAGCGAGAAGATTCCCGCTCGTCTTTTGTATTATCTCTCGCGCCATTAGAATGACGTAAAAATTGTATTCTGAATTTATTTTTGTTTCGATTAATATAAAAATACCTTTTTATTTTTCAAATATTAGATAACTTAACAAATATTCTCATTCTACTATTAAGTATCAGGACTCGTTTGAAAACAACTTTTCTGTAATTATTTAAACAACTAAATATTTATAACAAAATAGAAATGTATTTAATCATTATAAAGCAGGATGCAATAAGAAATAAGGACATTAACTGTAATTACAATTGTACGTTCGTTGAAATATGAAGAGGACATAATCTTTAACGAAGCATTGACGCACAGTTAGCAATACGTACAAACCGGTTCTCGTTGCTATTAATATTCGTCTGAACTGGTCGCATTGTTAACGTAATTCTATTCTTGATTAACTGTCCGCCACTACATTAGCGAACGCGGTTCATCGAATCAGTCGTAATGCTTGTTCATCCTCGTGTTATTAATTGCATCGAGAGAAGATTATTCCATTTCATGGCATTTGCGCAATATGCTTTCCAAGGAAATGTGTCAACGGACCATGTCAAGTGACGGAATAAAACACTAATTACTGTATTATATTTGCATTTGATTTATGATATAAACAAAAAGAGAGTGGAGATTTGCGAGCAATTACTCATAACTCCATTTGTATGTATGATTTTTTTAAATAAATTAATAAGACGCAAGTAAAGATTCTTTGACTTATTAAAAGATATATTAAAGTTTGGTTGAACTACTGGATAAGAATATTGCGTTTCTTTTTATTAATATTGTGTGGATTTGACTCTGAGCCGGTGATGCTTGAATACTCTTAATTATGAATATCACAACACAGCTTTCAAATTTTCAAATTTAGACATTTAGAAATTTTTAAATAGGCATTTAGATTTAAAATTAAGATGCAAGATGTGGTATTGAAAATTAGGTGGTGTAAATTTAAGAATTTAACAATTTCATAATTTTTAAAGTGTTAATATGATATTTAGAAAATTTATCAAATTTTCAATCTAACAATTTCAGAATATGGGAATGTGATTAAATTATTGAAACATTGAAATTTTGTAAATAAATAATTTTAATATTTCACAGTATATGAAGTTTTAAATTGTAAATGGATCATTCCAGGCCAAATCGATCATTGTTGCACCTCACTATCTGCGATTTGACTCTAATCAAAATATGTTGTAGTCCATATGAAATTAGAGGAATATAATGGATTTAATGAATGCCATCTATTGCACATTTTGCAAACATAACTTTATATAAAGATACGAGGTATGGTTATTAAATAACGAGATTGACGTTGCTACGGAAGAAGTACGCATGCATCAAAAGCTAGAGACCCACAGTTTTTTAGCGTAAAGTCTTCTTCTTTCAAATGCAATATCTCCAGATCCTATAAACAAATCCGTGTAGCCGTAATCTTCATTTTCGTTGGAGTTGTTTTTTCGTTCCGCTGGAAAAAATGTTAAAGGTAACGATAGAGCAAAGAAGTGTTGTGAAATTTCACATGAAACTTGAAAAAATCGCTACTGAAATGACCGAAAGGACGTTGAAGATGATTCATGCCAGGGTCGCCATCTCACGTCGAAAACGGATGACAATATCGAAAAAATCGATAATCTGATTTGACGTGACTGTCGGTTAAGAATTCATGCGATTGTTGAAACTATAGGAATTGTCAAGGAGTCCGAATTGTGAAAAGACAAGCCATGGGTTCTCCGCTAAAACAATGCGTCGGTACATTTTGCATTGTCTGTCAAGGATTCTCTAGCCAAGTACGATATCCTAATGTTAGTTCATCCGCCTTATTCGCCGAATCTTGCGCCGTACGACTTCTCTTTGTTTCCTAAGGTGAAACCTGCATTAAAAGGAACAAGATTTAAGTCTGTTGAAGTTGTAAAAGAGAAAGCGGCACGCGTCCTGAAGGAGCTGACGGAAAGACACTTCTAGCACTGTTTTAAACAATGGAAAATTCATAGGAAATATATGTATAAATAAGAAGATAGGATAAGATAGTAGATTATCAGCTGTTGCATACATCTCTTAAACCTTAAGAGAGTGCTACATCCACTAAGTAAATGTTGTGTGAGTAGAGGTTAGAAAAAAACAAACTTCATAAGAATGAACGCGTGCGTTAAATTAGTAAAAGTAAAATCGCTGAAATTTGTAATGCCTAACACCAGTCCGTAAAATGAATACTTGTATTTTAGTTAACTGTACGCTTCAACGTATTGTTATAGTATATTTAAATTCTTCATCCACAATTTTGTAGGTAGTTGCGTCATTCACAGCTAACTGATTATAGCTACAATGTAAACACAAATGTAGAAAAGTGAAAAGTTACACACATTTTGTATGATTTTGTCTAATATATTTTGATCCTCGATTATGAATATTATAATTAAAATTTAAACTAAAATTCAACAGCGATGAAACTACGAGTTTGGTTTAGCATACATGAACTGTAGTATGCGTCAGGGGTATGCACAATATTGTAGGACAAGGGATTAATAAACAGAATGTAACTTTTAACGTGACGCACGATTTTTCATTCCCTTGCAGCTATCTGATAAAAACAATTTAGAATAGTTGAGAGGTATACAGTGTGCAACAGATATCAGTAAAAAACAATTCGAAAAGAGTTTTCCGTTATCGTAAAATCGAGGTCACCGTGGATTTTACAAATAGAAACACTTTTTTTATCATATTGAAGAGAATATCGAAAGCAATTCAAAGTGCACGTTATATAATATTTTTACTAATATATTAGTAGTAAAGCAATTTACAGTAGTAAAATATTTGATATTTTGTTGTCTTCGACTTTAAGGTAGCGCAAACAATATTTAATACTGTAGCATACAGGAAAAGAAATATGTAAACGCGAACGAATAAAGTAAAATGATTCATTGAAAATCAGACATAGAACCTATTAGATATCCCACAGTAATTGTAAAGAGTAGGTTAGAATATTATATAAGCTCGTAAATATTCTAGAAAAAGCGAACATTCTCGAAAAGTTAAATTGTATCTTGACACGAGAGATTGTTGGCTACTCCGCGGGGCAAGCCTAACGACGAAACTGTTGATAACGCGGCCGTGTGATAGCAACCGACGCGACGTATACAAAATAGAGGCTCGCAACAAGAACCTACCTATTTGGCAATCTGGGAGAGAAGACGAGGTAAGAACAATCGGGAGAGAGGAGAGGTAAGGACTATCGGCTGCTCTCGAACTAACCTAGAGACTTCGACAGGAGAGTACGGCAAAACCTTCCTGGACGCCTGCCTGGACGTAAAGGTTAGAGACTCCGGCAAAAGAGTCCGGTAGATAGTCCGGCAGAAACCTTTCTGGATGCCTGTCGATCGAGAGAAGACAGAGCATCTCCTGGACGCCCCGAGTAGAGTACAGGAGAGTACGGGAGGATACTCCTGGCCGCCCGTTTGTTATGGAGAGTTCGGAGAAAATACCTGGGCGCCATTCGAACGGGAGAGAACAAAGTTACTCCTGGACGCCTGATTGATTACAGCTTTAGAGTAAAATTTAAAGTAGTCATGTCGTTGCCTTGCGTAAAGAAAGAAAGAAAAAAAAATTATTTTGTTTCCTGTACAATCTCTTTACTCCTTTCCTTACGATTTAATTTCAAAGTGTGCGTACCATAAACAAGATCGTCTTGTTTATGTTTGGCCCGGACAGTACTTACATCACATTTCTGATATGTCTTCTCCATGTCAGGTCCAGTAGATTTATCATGTCTCTGAGACTTCATTGTAAGATAAAGGGTTAACCTCGCAATAAATTCCTATTTTTCCAGAATACCTTATTTCCTGCGAATCCATCCTTGCATCAACAAACAATGGCTACAATATTGAATTAAATTTCAATGTTTATCGAGATATTTGGAAAGATTATTGATAGTAGATATTTCGATATTTGAATAACTATTAAAGAAATATTTGAAAAAAATACTGAAGAAAGTACAATATGTGGCGAGATTAGTGAATGTAACCACGCAAATAAAACATAAGAAATATGTGTATTATTTAATTACATATTCGAAGTGCATTCTACCGCCCGCGATAAAATATGTTAGCGAAAATATCACGTAATATGTGTACTGCATTTTTTCGGTGACGGCTACAATATGATCAAAAGAAAAATATGTACGGTGGAGGACAAAAGTATTCGTACACTTGAAATATTGAAATAAAAAGAAGAATATTTTTTTATATTATTAAGTATATTTAATTATATACATATAGCTGCATATTAAACATGCATATTACTTTTACAGCAACAAATGACCCAAAACCAAAGGAAATAATTCAGGTAGTAATTTGAAATGACTTGAAATTCACGAGACTGTAAAAAAACACCGGGACAAAAGCATCAGGACATTATGATCTATGTAACAATTACATTAGATGATGTTATGTTAGTGTAACCAGTAGTAATCGTGGCAAATACACTTTAACACTAATGTTTGCAGTATGAGAAGAAAACGCAATGAAACAATATTAGAAGAAAGAAAAATTGCTGTACGATTACATGAAGAAGGTAAATAATCTAGAAATATATCAAAAATACTAAAGAGAAGTCGATCGACTGTACAAAGTATTATAAACAGGTATAAAAAAGAAAGAATGTTGCGGAATAAAAAAAGAAACGGTAGACTCCGAAAATTAACTACGAGAGTGTTATTAATTAATTAGTTACTTTCAAGGTTTTTACTTTATACATATTGAATAACGCACGTTGTTACGGTATGCCTTTATTACAAGGACTATTAGGATAAAATAGAAAACAAAAGAATACATAATATATATAGTCTACATATTTACATACAGTGTTCATTCTATACAGGGTGTCTCACAACTCGTGTAGGTCCCTGAAATGGGAGGTAGCTGACGTGATTCTAAGCAACATTTTCCTTTGCAAAAATCGGGTTTGAAGCGTCGTTTTCGAGTCATTAACGAAAAACACGGACCAATCAGAGCGCCGGGATTACGCGCGCCGAGAAGCGAGAGCGAAAGCTTCGAGCCAGTCGCCGGAGTGCGAGCGCGATCAACTGAGTTTTCCTCGGAACTGTCTTAACGTCTAATAAGAAGTCTTTACATCGAAACTCAGTTAAATAACAAACAGAATAATTAAAAGTAATGTTCATTTATTCATTCCTCATGAAGGAGAATCGGAATTAGTTATGTGTAATTGACCTAAAGTATGCAAATGGAATTTATTGAATACTGCAATTCGTTATCGACAAGGAATGTGACATTAAATATCGAAATTTATTTGTTTTATTTCCGACAATAATATTGGCCAACGAATTTACGTATTTTAATAGGAAATACTTATTCTGTTTGTAAAAAAAAAGAGTTTCAATGTGAGATCTAACAAATGTATTAACGTCTCTACTAATTTATAGGAAATTTATTAAAATAAGACTTACCAATTCTTTGAAAATAATACTGTTTGTTAATAATCCGAGAGTGAAAGTGATGGGGTAATTGCCCCTGGGTCGTCCTGCCGATGTTGACCTGTCGCAGACATTGGCACTTTATAACACAGCTGGTCTCACTCACAGGTCACTGCACTGTCTTTATTTCAAAACACTTTTGTTTTCACTTTCACTTTCTGGAGAATCCCTGGTAAAAGGTATTGTCCTTCCCGACGCCTCCGAGGGTGTCCGAAAGGGGCCGATTATTTTAATATTGTCCTGGGCTGCTCCTGTGACTAATAATAATTCCCCAAGATCCATGTTGAAAACTGCAGGTGCTGTAAAAAGTCCTCAGAATTTAGATTATGCGGCCGTATAAACTTATACGGGTGCATCTCGTTCTCTTGAAGAATTTGATGTACCGCGGAGCGATGCATACTGAAATAAAATACAGAAATGTATTAATAAATGAAGAAGGATACTTAAATATTAACGTTTAAATACGATTAACATTACTTACCCTAAACGGCGAGCGACGTCTCCTATGCTTAGCGTTCCATCTTCATGGAACTCTTTGACTACCTCGCGTTCCTTTTGCACTCGACGTAAATATAAAAATTATAAAATTCTGCGTTAGTCCTTTGCAGAGACATTTCGATGGTTACTGTCCGGCAGCTCTCACGAAAATGCTCACGGGTCAAACATAGTTTTCTTTTCAAAAACCACTCTACCTTTACCCACCCCATGGCTGGATATTTTAACAAAAGTGTGCATATTGTTTGAAAGACTTCCCCGAGTCTGATTGCCATTTTTGAACGTCCGCACGTGTTTTTCGAAACAATCAATTATACAACAGCCGATAGCTGCGAGACTCGAATTCACCTGGATTGCCCATTGTCTCGTTTAGGCTTGACCGTGCAATAAATTGTGCGAAGACGAACTAACGAAAAGCTAATTACCTTAGATGACCCTTTTTAGCAGACGTAAAATAGTTCATTTCTCGCACCGACTGCTTTGTATTTTCGTGCTATCTGGCCAGGTATTGACGAACGGTATGTGACCAGAGGACAAAAAACCGTGTACAACACCAAAATGTTTAATGTCACGAAGTACTGCGAAGCCGGGTTTACATCCCAAAAAGACGCTTCTGTGTGTTTGGTGGACTATACGCGGAATTGTTCGTTTTGAAGTGCTGAAACCTGGACAAACTGTTAATGCAGATCTTTATTGTGAACAATTGGATCGAGTGAACCAATCTTTAATCGAAAAGTATTCGGCGATTGTCAACAGAAAAGGCGTTATTCTGCAATACAACATTGCAAGACCGCATTGTACAAGACGAACCTTGGAAAAAATTAATGAATTGGGGTGGGAGGCACTGCCTCACGCACCATACTCACCCGATATCGTGCCCTCGGATTTTCATTTATTCCGATCGCTACAACATTTTCTTAGTGGCAAAGAATTTGAAAATTTGGATGATATCCAAAATGCCATCACGAGATATTTTACTCAAAAATCAATTGATTTTTATCGGTCCAGCATTGAAAATTTGCACACTAGATGGCAAAAGGTTGTTGATAACGAAGGTGAATTCATTACTGATTAAAAATAAAAACCTGTTAAAAATTTATTCGTCTGAATTTAATTTAAGAAAGCGACATTACTTTCCGGTCCCCCTAATATATTTACTTACAATATCTTATTAGAGTAAAGTCATCAATGTACGCTTTTACATTGATACGTAACACTTTACATTGGTACGTAACACTTGAAATTACAAGTAAGTATGGAAGTACGCCGTGTTTGGTGTCATTTTAATGAGAAAAATTTTACAAATATGATGGAAAAAATTTCCAAAAAAAAATCGAAAATAAAAAAGTTTTATTCTTGCATTAGGAGTGTCTTTCTAGTAGGTCACTGTTTACGTTCGGTCTCTTTCGCTCGAAATGTAGTTCCTTTACGTTATACGCAAACGGCGACCGTGTTATTTTTCTCTTCTGTCCTTTTCTACGTTCGGCAAAACATCAATCAATGTAGGATCTGTACGATATACGCAAAACCTCAGACCCGAAAGATTTGCGTATATAGAATATTCACTGTAATAGGTGTCGCTTAGATATATGTATATAAAGATAAGGTAGATTCCTTCTATGTATAAAACTAATTATTACATTTACTCTCTAACAGAGAGAAAAGCGTAAAATCGTCCGAACTATTAAAGAAAAACCAGATATCAGTGTATCTGGAACTGCATCACACCTTAAAGAATATATGCTGAAGGAAATTCACCCTAAAACAGTACGAAGAGTTCTGCATTGGACCGGATATAATAGTAGAGTTGCGAGGAAGAAATCATTCATAAGCAAAGTAAACGAAAAAAAGATTAAAATTTGCAGAACAATATATAAATGGTAGCGATAACTTCTGGAAAAACGTAGTATTTTCCGACGAGTCAAAATTTAATATATTTGAGACGAACGGTAGTAAAAAAGTATGGTGGAAAGCTAATATTGAATTGGATTTCAAAAATATGGAACCGACGACGAAACGCGAAGGTGGAAGTGTGATGGTGTAAGGATGTATTGCTACTTCTAAAGGCGGCAATTTAGTAATAATATATAAAATAATAGATAAACATTTATATTTAAATATTTTAAAAGAAAATTTACAGATTTATGAATTAGAGGAATTTTATTTTCAGCAAGACTGTGACGCGAAACATGCAGCCTATATGTATAATCAGTGGTTATTAATACCAATACACCCCACAGGTTAGCAATTTCCCCACAATTGCTTGTCTTAAATCCTGTTAACGCTCGTGATTAAAATAAATTCGTTCGAGCTTTGTTGAATATTGCACGTGGTGTGCCGACTAAATTCGTGTTTATTTTAAAGTAAATAACTATTTCCTTACTCGAAGGACCACTCCAAAACTTGGAGACTATACAAACTAATACAAGATGTTGCTATGTCGAATATTGAGAAGCGAATGACATTTTTCTTATGAACATGAAGGTACGTTACACGCTTACAGTTTTTACATGGTGAGGGTGAGGGAAAAATACTTAATTTCTATTGGCTGTACAAATGGGGTGGAAATGGAGGCTTGTGACGTATGAAGAACATGGGTTTTTCCCAAAAAATGACCATAGCAAGTAATAAAACCAAGCAGTACCTCGACATGAATAGGAACTGAAAATAACGGACTCTACTGTTAAGCTTAAGGTTCTGGCAATCAGATGTAAGGCAATAAACTAAAATACTCGATACAATGTAGCGACTCCTTGGGTGTTATTGCTGCTATAGGTAAAGAAATTAACCGAAGGTCTGACCCTTCGCTATGGAACTAAATTCTAAAAATTTAATAACGGGCCTAAACAAATCCTATCGAACATGTATGGGTGAAACTAGAAAAAAATGAGCGAAAACATTATATAATACATGAAAAAAATATTAAAAAGAGAATGGTGTAATGTAGAACTTGATTTCGCTAAAAATTTGGTGTTGTCAACGCCCGATATATTACGGGAAGTGATTGTCCGGAAGAGTTATCATACAAAATATTAATTTATAAAATTCCTGCTAAAATAATTGTAGCAATAATTAAGTGTACAAATACTTTTGTCCCGGCGATTTCTTACAGTCTCGTGAATTTCAAGTCATTTCAAGTTAATACAAGATGTTATTACCTTCGGTTTTAATAATATAGAAAATATTGTTCTATTTATTTCTATATTTCAAGCGTACGAATACTTTTGTCCTACACTGTATTTGTAAAACTATTTCTGTTTGTAAAACTTAGCTGACCCCAATTCAGCCCAAAAGCAAACTGTTTTGGAAATATACTTTACTGTCATCTATTGTACACTGCAGTAAGAAAGTAAAGTAAAGAATTGTGCATTGCGTTACAGGTAAACATGTAGTAAGTAATATTTGTATATAACTTAACTTCAAAATGGTTCCTAAACATTAATTATTATAATATAAGCATAAACAAAACTGGAAAATATTGATACGCTTTAGATGAAAAGAATCATACAATAAGGATATTGAAATATTATTTATTTTCAGTTCTACAGAATGGCACCCATATAATTTAATAAATGTGTATCAAATTTAAATGAGCTGCGTTTCAATTCGTTTTTCAATTTTTTTTTTCAAACAATAATCCTTTGCAACTAAAAAATGAAAAAATTTTTGGTAATGGTACCAATGGGGAGTCAGACTCTACAAGATGCGAAAGGCTTTGTTCCGATCGGACCACCCACCTAGGAAAAAACCGGCGACCATGCATAGAAAAAAAAATAAGGGACATGCTTTCAGGGACAAGTACAAACTAATTACATCATGATTGAGGGTGCTTCATCCATTTGTTCTTTGTTAACTTTCTTTGCAAAAATTTACTGCGCATGTGTATCTCTTACGGTTTAGGACTGCGCAAGGGTCAAAGTATCCGTAAAATAATAGCAGATCCTGCGCAACAAATTTTCTAACAAATCAAACTGATGCATTTTTAGAACGATACGGAGACTGTACCAAGCAATGGGAATAATACACCAACGTCAACGTCAACTTATCTTGCTGCATAAGTCGCGTGTCAGAGTAGTAAAGCTTAGTTAGTGTTTTGGTACAGTGCATTGTAATTGCCCTTTCTTGTCTTTCCCGTGCATAGCACGGGGCGTTCCACTAATATTAATAACAATAGTTTTTCGCTAATATCACGAAAACTAAAGCTTTCCGCGAAATTTGTATATGAACAAAATTGTTCAGAATCATGTCCGTGATAAGATATTAAAAGCGCACTAAAATCGAGAAAAGTTTATTTCAAAAGTTGCCGGTTTTTTTGCAATAACAATACTTTGCAATTAAAAAATGAAAAATTTTTTGATAATGGTACCAATGGGGAGTCAGAACCTACCAGATGCAAAAGGTTTCGTTCCGATCGGTCCATCCAGTTAGGCGTGATCGGCGGGCACACATAGAAAATAATAATAATAATAATAATAAAAAAAAAAAAAAAAAATATACTGGTCGAATTGAGTAACCTCCTCCGTTTTCGAAGTCGGTTAAAAACGATTGACACGCTTATTACGAATTTCCAGGAACCACCGATTGGATTGCAGTGAAAGGAACATAGCTTTCTCTTAGATCTCAGATGCTCATTAAGAAAGATTTTTAAAAAATTCCGGATTGACCTAAAATTTAGAATTCTTTGTAATATGAATAATTATCATTCTAACGCCGTGAATGCAGCGAAACAGGGTCGTACATCGTAGAGCCCGTTAGTTAAACATTTTATCTACCAATGTATAACAAATTAACTTAATCAGATATACTTCAACGGAAATATAGATCTAACCCTGCGCAAAAAACCGGTAATCTAGCTAATTTAATATACAAATTATCGAATAAATAATAGTAGTCTTCGCCATCTTGGTTTTAAAGAGAACATTCTCATTGATCGCATCACATCAAACTTTTGAAATATTTTTAACCGACTTCGAAAAAGGAGGAGGTTACTCAATTCGATCAGTATATACATATATATATATATATTTTTTTTTTTTTTCCTATGTGTGCCCGCCGATTACGCCTAGCTGGATGGACCGATCGGAACGAAACCTTTTGCGTCTGGTAGGTTCTGACTCCCCATTGGTACCATTATCAAAAAATTTTTCATTTTTTAATTGCAAAGTGTTGTTATTGCAAAAAAACCGGCAACTTTTGAAATAAACTTTTCTCGATTTTAGTGCGCTTTTAATATCTTATCACGGACATGATTCTGAACAATTTTGTTCATATACAAATTTCGCGGAAAGGTTCAGTTTTCGAGATATTAGCGAACAATTGTTGAATAGTTTTGAAATCAATTTTGGACGATTTTCATGTCCTTTTAATATGTTATCAGGGACACGATTCTGAACAACTTTTTCCTTATCCACAATTAAGGGGAAGCTTTAGTTTTCGAGTTATTAGCGAAAAACTATTGTTACTACTGTATTGAATTCTACGTATGCCTCCGCGTCTCTGGTGGTGTATGAGTCAACATGCAGTCGCCGATTTTCTACTGTTTCTACAAACACGTCTTGCCGGCCGATAAAAAGCGTGAAATAAAATAATTTTTAGAAAAAAAATACGCCGACTTTGAAATGCACTAAAAAGTATAAAATAATTTCTATTTCCTAATGAAGTAATTTCTATTTCATTCAATCATACAATTACGTAACAGATATGAATGAAACCTATTTACTCGTTAGGTATTATATTAAATACATTTCAACCTTTTCGGAGGCGACGCAAGATTAAATAACATATTCAAAATAAACTTTTAATTTTGCGCCGCCTCCGAAAAGGTTGAAATGTATTTAATATAATACCTAACGAGTAAATAGGTTTCATTCATATCTGTTACGTAATTGTATGATTGAATGAAATAGAAATTACTTCATTAGGAAATAGAAATTATTTTATACTTTTTAGTGCATTTCGAAGTCGGCGTATTTTTTTTCTAAAAATTATTTTATTATCTTAATATTCAGAAATGGGGTTGTTAATTATTTACAAAATCTCTAACAATTTTTTTGTATTCGCGCTAATACGACAAAAACGTACTGTTATTATATTTTTTAACATGTGAGCATCAGCTGTCATCTGATCATTTTTGGCCGAAATGCAGTGAATCAAATTTTTAAATTATCTCTTTGAGGCACAGAATTTCAGATCAAAAATAGACCCATGTTGCACAGGATTTTTGTCGGGTTTTGAATGAAACAAAATTGGTATATTTTTATTAATAACGGTATAACATTATGTAAAAATATAACAAAATAGTAACAATTAATTAAATTTTTAAGAATATACAACATAAACAATAAAGAAAAATTGTTTTTTGTATTACTCCACAAGTTGTATGGTGGGATAAATGAAACCCCACTATACTTTTATCATTTGCAAACAAATTTAACCATTGATTTATATTATAAAAATTGTTACTCGCTTATGAAGAACTAATTTTTGTAGAAATTAACTTACCTCTGCGATTTTTAATATGAAACTAAGAAAAAAATGTGAGTGTAATAAACCTTCCGTTTATAACAATTGCTCAGCCGATAATTGCATGTTGAATGTTGCCAGCATAATGAATACATTTGTAACATTATTTAAAAACATTATCGACTGCTTTATGTGAATAAGGTGAAATGTAAACCTATGCACATGCAGCTACTGCAAGATTTTTTGTAGTAGGGACTAAAAATGTCCCACCATGCCGCGAAATACATAAAAAAGGCGGGACACTTTTAATCCCACCGTGCCTCAAAGAGTTAAATGGCATTTTAAACTAGAATTGGAAAAGTTAGAAATATTTCGAATACTTTGGAATATTTGAATTTTACACCCAAATTTTATTGCTATTCAAATATTTGAATTTACTTTATATACCCACTTTAAACGTATATAATATACCCTCTCCTGTTGAAAGCTCGGAAAATTCAATTTGCTCTGTTTGACGTGACATGATTTCATCGTCAGATTCGTAATCAGCGTATCAGCATCTGCCACAAATGACCTCATTTTCTTCACGATCAAAACGGTGTCAATCAGTGTTATTTATCCGATGATTCTTTTCCCTGAATTTGGATTTCCCAACTTTTTCATCATTTTATTGTGAAACTATTTAGTATGACAAATTTTTGGCGATAGAGTTGCCAATCAAATATATTACTAGTTTTTGAGACAAAATAAAAATATATTTATATGTATAACATTTATATGTCTGAGATATCCTGAAAATTCTCTTCTATACAGTATATTTGGTACTTTTCTATCTACATTAACAGAAAGATATTTGCATTGAAAAGCGCGCATAAAGTTGATAAAAAAAGTTAATCAATTACACTGCACAAGAAATTTTTATGTTTTTTTTTTTAATTTGGTAATTTCCTATGTTAGTTTTAACGATTTTTTATAATTTTCAATATCAGTCCCATAATATGACGTAATATATGATAATTATTAGATATAATATTTTATTGTACGTACTAATGCATTTATTCGGAATAAATTGCACTGTATAAGAGTCAAATGATTTCGTAACCTCCACTATGAAATTATTATTGATTTTTGCGAACTCAATACGAATCTTAAATTCCTTTTTCTCTAGGTCGTACAGTTGTTGCGAATGTTCAAAAAAATTGCAAATTTGCAACTTCTGAAATTTTGTATGCTTTTACAATAGCAGCTATTCAATGGTTTTTTACACAAGAAAAGACTATGAACTGTCTCGAATAAAACGATATAAATTTGTATTACATTGTACACGTTTAAATATGTTTAAATAATGATCAAAATAAGAAATATTTTTCAATTTATTTAAAAAACTGTGGGTCTAGGCGAAAATCTAACCATCGTAGGTGATACAGCAGACATTTCTGTTGCAGAAAGCGTCAAACGAAATTACAAAGCTACTTTCATTTACATTTTACAAGGGAAATAGTTCGGTACTGGCAGCGTCGCTGCCAGTGGTACTCGATGTTGGCGCGGCACGATGGTCGCATTGCCTACTCTCTTAGCGTAACGGAATAACTGAACAGCGCGATTACTAAATACTTTGATAACAATATACTACGTTGTTGCATCGCCTTAGAGTGCGATGCAGCTATCTTTTCATATATTTACAAGGCAATAGACCGAGGATCTCGAACTGATCGTACAGGCAATAAGTTTATGGAGCCATTAACCATTTTTCGGTAGATAAAATTTCTTTCGCGTCGGCAACCCAAGTTTACTGCTTGGGACCAGCATGTTTAATTTCCTATTCCGTTATTTTCAATCATCGTCGTCAGGGTCAGAGTGCTTTTTCACCTTATTACCTGCTACGGGTTTTTCCCAAATCGCGGAATCCCTCGTGCGTAACCCCTTGGTCGCGGCTACTTCCAGGGGTGACCATTTCTTGTACGAGGGAGGTGACCATTTCTTACGAGGGCGGTCACCTCTCAAAAATCAACGACCAATGGACATACACATCCCCTTCCTAATTACCGATTCCGAGGTAACATCGACAGCTACTTTAGCGAAAGACGACAGAACACGATAATATCGCATACAACACGTAGCTAAATCAAGAAAAGAACACGATAATATCTCTTATAAGACATATCTAAATCACGAACGAACTCATTTAATAAACACCTAAACCACGAACGAATCGACTAATATCTCGAACAACGAATTTCAAACGAATCATCACATCACGAATTATCACTTAAAACCAGGCTCAGAGCTCGTTAAATCGTGACTGGGTCAGAACAGTGTCGGGTGCCCGAATCCGCGCTGTTTACGCAACATACGTATTATATGTATATATAATATCTTAGATTTTACAAACTAATTTACAACTCTCCAAACAACACATTATCTGTGTTAAAAACAAGAATGACAGATATTTGTAAAAATAATGAAGATATAAAAACAAAGGGTAAAAGCAAAGGGTAGAAATACAATACATGTATTATCATGTGTTAATGTTATGTACAATAATATGTTAGTGGTTAACAAATTCATTATATCTGAACAGGCCTTTTAATTTTACGGAGAACGTGAAAAATGCTGAATATTTGCTGGTCCTAATTCGATATCCAGCGACTGCATATTGAATATACGAGGTGTGACACAAAAAAAAACGAGACTAGTCCAATAAATCATTGTATCTTCAGAATCAGTTTTCCATGATATTATCACCTTCAAAGTAGTCCCCTTCAGCATTCACACACTTCTGTATTCGACGCTACCATTGCTGGTAACAATTCTGGAACGAGATTTGTGAAAGTCCCTTCGGAAGATTCTCCGTTTCTGTCTAAACCTCTTCAACTGAGGTGAAACGGATGCCCTTTAAGCAAAGTTTAACTTTAGGAAATAAAAAAAGTTGCATGGAGCCAAATTAGGTGAATAAGGAGGATGCCCAATCACAGTAATATTTTTGTTGGTCAGAAACTGTTTGACAGAGAATGCCGTGTGAGCGGATGCATTGTCCTTGTGCAACAGCCATCCATCGCTCCACAACTGTGGCCTTTTTTTCCTAATTTTTTCACTAAATCTTCTTAGTACTTCAATGTAATAGTGTTGCTTAACAGTCTGACCACTGGGAAACCGCTCAATCATTACAATTCCATTAATGTCGAATTTTAATTTTGACATACGTACTTTTTTGGGTTTTGGGGATCCTGGAGACTTCCACTGCATCGACTGGTGCTTAATTTCTGGGTCATAGGTAAAAATCCATGTCTCATCACATGTTACTACAGATTTCAACAAATTTTACAAGAAACTTGATGTTTATTCGCTGTTCGGTTTTTACATTAGACATTTTTCCGGCAGAATGCAGTTGCACGTGTTTACTCAATAATGTAATACTCCCAAATGACATGACCGATTAATTCGAAACTGGCAGCATGGATAGAAGATGTGTGTGGGATGATGCCACTAAAACAATTTCTGCCAACTCCATTGCTTTTTCAAACTACACACCTAGTCTCGTTTTTTTTTTGTGTCGCACCTCGCATATACATAATGTTAAAGCTGATGTCAAAACAAATGTAACGACCTATCACACTGTTGCTTTATGGCTTAAAATAGTACTGTAATAGTTTTGACATATATTCCAAGGTAAATATTCCACCGTGCGACGTTTCTCTTGTCCTTGCATCTGGCAACTTTGCTCATGATACACATCAAACTGTTAGAAGTATCTACAGGGTGATTCTGTCGCTAGTATGTACTGCAGAGGAAGTGGCGCGAGACTGCTCTTCACCAAGCTTTAAGGAAGCGACATTGACCTATGTCAGCTGTGACTGCTATAAACGGAGATGACTGTATAGTGGACTGCCAGGATATAAAAAACTCATAAACCTCTACCGAAGTTAAAGTTCATAAAATCGAATCCAGTAGAAATAGCAATTTAGAGGTGATAAGTAGCTGAAATTTCTGCTGAGGCCGTGTAAGAAAAGTTTCGTACAGTGTCAGTAAACTGTGTACCATGTATTGAAAAAACACCGTAAAACACAAAGTAGTATATGATTCTTTGACGGTCAAATTCTGTAGCTACAACTTTAAAAGCTGCTACTTTATGAGTCATGTACTTTATAAGTTTCTTATGTCGTGACTGCGTAAACTCCATGAAATGCAGCTCTCTTTTAGTTAAAAAAAAAGACTGGAAGAAAGATTTGCACTGACTATTATTTACAATTTCAGAAAATCCAATTTTAGGTTATTATTGTTTGAGAGTTTTGGAAATTTGAACGGTATTTAGTTTTGTTTCAAGTTGACAGAGTTTAACGCTTGTTAATATTAAATATATATAATGTTTATTAAATGTAAGGATGTCACTATAATTAATGGATATAAAATTGAAGACGTGCTGGTGCACGTTGCGCGTGCATCGTCGGTAGCCGAACACGACAAGAAGAAGGAATTAAACTAAAGACGTTCGCATTTTACATTTCTACCAACTTATATATTCGGTAGCCTAGATAGATTATACTACCAACACAAGTCAACATAGCCGCATTAATTACCAATAATTAACAGTTAGCACCGTTGTCATTGAAATAATAGTAGTTTCTTCGCAAAATGTAACAGCAAGCCCCTAAAAGAATGTAATTGTTTAAGATAATGTGAGGTGAAGTAAATAAAATTCATTCCAGTTAACAAACAACAGGAATATATATTTTATATTTTAACGAGATTATAACAAAAATGATAATAAATTATAAATAACTAAAAATTTTAACCTTAACGCGAAGAAAACTTGACTATTTTTCAAACTGTCTCTGACCGTTCAAGAAACGCACGCATAGATTCTTATTATTTTATCTCAAAATTAAAACTTTATCATTCCAAATAAATGTATTTAAGTATAATTTTACATTGTCTGAGTATAAAGGAAATTGCGATTATTGTATTTTCCTTAATTATTTGACGACTGAGACATTTACCGTGGAAGTCGAAATTATTCCTACGCGATGAGCATACCTCTTTTTTATTTCATCATATTATAATTGTGCAGAACTATGCTACTGAAATAGCTACTGAATTTTTCTCTCTATTTCATTTACTTTGAATTGTCCGCACTCTCGTTTCCGATGCATTCATGAAACGAGCGAGATGAACAGAGGATAACACTCGATAATTCCCAGAATACTTTCCTCTTTTGCTAACAGACAGGACGCAGTACCGGACGTACGTTTATTTAAACGAACAATACTGTTCATACAGGGTACTTTAAAATCAGTGATTCAACGGTAAAGATACAGAGAAGTAAAATTGGATAATACGACCTAAATGACAAAAGGTTCCGTAACTTTTTTATACAGCTGTAGCTTTACCGTTACATGTAGAAAAATCCGTAGGTTGTAAGACTCAGGTCATCGGCGATTCATGATCATTAAAAAGGTCCGGGTTTTTTCCGGTGGGCCTTATGCGGGGGATTCCCAACTCGGGGAATTCCCATTTCCTTGCTTTAGTTTTGGCGCGTTTTTAGGCTTGCTAGCCGTCCTTGTCTAAAAGGACAACTATATAACCCAACGGGAATGGGGAAATTTATATACTCGCTTCTAGCCCGTCACGCTGAATGACAGACTTGTAACACGCGAACCAACATGTTAAATAAAGAAACTTCCGATTAAGTATTTCGGTGAGCATCATTTTATTCTCCTACCGTCATCCGCTAAACAGCTAAGTCATCAATTAAATTACAAACATCTATCTATAGAATACAAAGTATATGTAGTATTTAGATATTTAATAATGAACGAGATATGTTATATTTAAATAATGATGAATACGAAAAGAACACCTAAAGCCTAAAAAATAAAATTCAAGCAATAAATATAATAAAATAATGTGTAATAACCTTATCTTAATATAATCATTATGAACAAATAAGTTTATATTAACACATTTATTATAGGTAAACAATATTTTATCATTTTTGGTAATATATTATTAACAAAATATTTCTTTAAAACAAATTTACTATTTAAAAAATTGTATAACATTAATTAATTAGAACTTTATCAAAAGTACTTTCTTGTTTGCTTGAGTTAGTATCAAACGAGTGAAAAAATTAAAAATCTTCGAGTATTGTATGATAACATAGTTGTACACATGTTAATATTTAATATATAAAGTTTATTCAAATAAAAGGATATTACTATATAAATAAGATATAAATGAAGACGCGCTGGTACACGTTGCGACGTGCATCGCCGATAGCCGAACTGCAAGACACCGAATAAGCATAAAATAATTTTTAGAAAAAAAATACGCCGACTTCGAAATGCACTAAAAAGTATAAAATAATTTCTATTTCCTAATGAAGTAATTTCTATTTCATTCAATCATACAATTACGTAACAGATATGAATGAAACCTATTTACTCGTTAGGTATTATATTAAATACATTTCAACCTTTTCGGAGGCGGCGCAAAATTAAAAGATTATTTTGAATATGTTATTTAATCTTGCGTCGCCTCCGAAAAGGTTGAAATGTATTTAATATAATACCTAACGAGTAAATAGGTTTCATTCATATCTGTTACGTAATTGTATGATTGAAAAAAAAATATATACTGATCGAATTGAGTAACCTCCTCCTTTTTCGAAGTCGGTTAAAAAGACATCATACATTAACATTGCTACCAACTCATTTATCGGTAGCCTAGATAGATTCCAATACCAATATATGAGAATATTTTCCTGTCATATAAGTTTTGAATTATATGTAGATACTTACAACTTGTATGTATGAAAGGTAATATATTTTGCTACAATACTTTGTATAGTTAAGATTTTCAAAATAAGACGAAATTTTATTATGAACAAAATTCAATTATTAATTGTCGGAACTCGTTTGAATAGTTGAACATTTATCTTACTTATGATAACCAACGAGAAAAAGTCCTTTAACTCAATGCATTTTAGGGGTTTTCAAGTACTTCAAAATTTCAAGGTAAATTCCGAATTTAGGGGAATAAGGATTTTTGGTTTTCACTATATGAAGACTTTGGAATGTTGAGATCTATGGATACTGGAATCTAAGTATTTGGGGATTTAGAAATTGAGGAGAATATTTTGTAGAATCTAGGAATTGAGAATTTCGGTAATTAGAACTTAGGAAATGATGATGTTGCGAACATAAATATTCAGATTTTGGTATTTAGAGATTTAGAAATTTAAAGGTACATAGAAAAAAAATAAAGAAATTTGTAAATATAAATTTAGAAATTTAAGATTATGAGAAATTGATACATTTAAGGCAGGAACTTGATACTATAAGAAATTAAAAATTGTTCAGTTTACGTATGTGTGCTTATCACAGCAAAAGGATACATTGCACCCGAGTGTACATGCTAGCCATTTTCTCCTGAAAATCACTTTTGATTAACGTTATGGTGACGCGCGTAAAATGGAATTATGGCCCTCCTTTTGTATTCCGCTCAGCTGTTAATTTTGATATTAATGTTCACGTAGTTAAACCCATAACGATGCACGTAAAACATGCTCTTTTGTCTTTTCTTTTACAGTGAAATTGAAAACTTTTTAATATAGAATAATTAGCAGAAACAATATTGCGAGGTTATAAACTGATGTTTGCTTTATTATGACGTTTTACTGTTGAAAATTGTATCGTTGGTTTAATGCCATGACGGGAATTTTATAAAATTGTTGGATTTCTAAATTTCAAAATTTCAAAGTTTTAAATTTTTATAATTTCGAAATTTTATAATTCCATAATTCTATAATTTTAAAGTTTTATATTTCTTTGGCGGTTCGGCTAGCTATGGTAGGGAGGCTAGGAAAAGTAAAGGAGAGGGAGAACATTTCGTCCGGGGCCTGCTAGTGGACTCATCAGTAAGGCGTTCTAGCAGGCCCTTGCCTTAGACGCAGGGATGTAAGGAAGGGATGGACAGGAACTATATACATATATGAATAGGAAGGCTCTTTGAGTACTAGCGAGAAAGTCTAGGTCTCGATTCTATGCGCTGTCTAGTGGCGATGAGTGTGGGAGTGAAACCGCCACATTTCTATATTTCAATATTCCAAAAGCTTTAAATTGCGAAATTTCCCAATTACAAAATTTCTAAATTTGCAAATTATCAATTTGTAAATTTAAAAATTTGCGAATTTTAAAAGAGCATTATGAATATTTGTAGCGTACAGGAAATATTGTAAAGCGCGACGAATAAATTACTTATGTTCAAAAAGAAAATCAGACGAAAAATCCTTAGTATTCCCTTGCGAAATAGAATAGAATAGATCGAAATAATATTTAGCGTCGAGAACATTCGAGAAAAGCGAATATATCAGAATAATCGAAATTCTGTCGCGATGCGAGAGTTCGTAGGCCGCTCAGTGAAGCAAGAGACAAGGCGCGACCCGCGAGCCGCGAGCGTGAAACTTAGCGACGCGTTGTTGATACCTCGGCCGCAGAATAGCAATCGGCCTATACAGGGTGTCCCGTAACTAGTGTTACTCCCTGAAAGGGGTGGTAGAGGACGTCATTCTGAACAAGATTTTCCTTTGCAAAAATGGGGTTTGAAGCTTCGTTTTTGAATTATTAAGGAAAAACACGGACCAATTAGAGCGCGAGGATTTCCCGCGCTCAGACGCGAGAACGACAGCTTCGAAAATGACGGTCGATGGTGATCGTGAACAAACGTATCGATACCACGTCGCGTCGGTAAAACGTCGGTATAACAGGAAGCTATTAGGTGAAAATTACATCAAATAATGAATTAAGAAGTTAAGAATAATATTAAGTTCTTCGTAATTCGTAAATGAGAGATAAACCAATTAGTTGTTGTTTACCCAGACCAAGTATATTGTATTTATTTTATGCTCTCGAAAAGAAAAAAAAATAAATTCACGAAAATTAATTGTGTCAACCATTCTAATGAAGCAAACGAATAAATTCACGTTTCAAAACGAATGAGTACCTTGTCTATGGAATGGGATAAAACTGGAATGGAATATCTAATGCAGTACCTCATTGAAATGAAATAAATCAATTGCTGCGTACGTTTAATTTTAAAAATACAGAAGTAACTTAAATAACACTTACTCATTGATTCATGGAAAACCTAGCTTCGATAAAAAATATTTGTGTCACCGGGTAGATCCACCGATCAGAGCATCAACAGCTGATGTCCTGGCAGAGTCAATGAACTCTCAATTTATTTCACTGTCTTTTTCTAATACATAATTGCACAACATAAGCACGACCGGTAAACGGACCGAATGAAAACGCGTGAACGATTATTCATAGATATGTATGTTTAACGATACACTATTCTCATTATAAGATATCCGAATTGAGGAATCGAAATTGTATTATATTTTATTAGAAGACATTGTTAAACTGGCTACGGATCGCGGTTTTGTTCTCGATCGCGAGGCATACGTCGCGAACGGTTGCCATGCAACGATGATCTGTTGAACGACTGCGGCGTCGATCGACAGTCATCGTTTATTGTCGAAAGAAACGTGTCGAAATAAAATGTATCGTTGTTTTTAACCGAAAATTCTGTTTTCTTACTTTCAAGATAATATAGTTTAAATTATTTATGAATATTCGTTCACGTGTTTTCATTCGTCCTATTTACGGGTCGAACTCACAGTGAAAATTAGTGAAAATTAATAAAAAGTGACAGAAAAAAGTGATAATAAAAACTAATAATGAAAGATGACAGTGAAGTTACTTGAGCGTTAATCAGTACTATCAGTAAGAATCGGTGGATCGACCCGGTGGCAGAGATACATTTTCATCGTGATTATTTACGGTTTAATGGATGAGTTACATTTAAATTTGTTAATTATTCAAATTCAAATTTTTATTTGTTGAATGGAAAGGTTATATCATTTTTTAAAAATAAGAATTTATTCTTTTTCATCATCACAATATCTAACGAGAATAATTTTCCATATTTTATCTATTATTTCTTTGCGATAACAAATAAATGTATCGAATAAATTCGACTTATTCTGATTACGTGAGTAAGAACTAATTTCTTTATTTCTTATGCATTAATAAATGATAATTCAATAATAATTCAGATTTTTTCATTCGTTTTTCAATGTAACTTTCATCTAACAGCTTTCTATCATACCGACGCTATACCGACGTGGTATCGATACGTTTGTTCACGATCACGATCGACCGTCATTTTCGAAGCTGTCGCTCTCGCGTCTGAGCGCGCGAAATCCTCGCGCTCTAATTGGTCCGTGTTTTTCCTTAATAATTCAAAAATGAAGCTTCAAACCCCATTTTTGCAAAGGAAAATCTTGTTCAGAATGACGTCCTCTACCACCCGTTTCAGGGAGTAACACTAGTTACGGGACACTCTGTATAAAACAGAGTCGCGCGCCCGAAACGGGTCTATTTTGGCATTCTGGGAGAGAGGACGAGGTAAGTACCATCGGCCGCTCTCGGACTAGCCTAGGGACTCCAGCAGGAGAGATCGGCGAGAATACCTGGTCGCCTGCTGAAGAAGGAACTTAGCTGTTAGGGGCTCCGGCAGGAGAGTTCGGCGACCAATACCTGGACGCCTGCTCGGAGAGTAGCTAGCAGGAAACTCCGGCAGGAGAGTACGGCGAAACCCTCCTGGACGCCTGCCTGGTGAATAGGGGGAGAGTTTGTTCCTGTACTCAAACGGGAGAGAACAGAGTTACTCCTTGACGCCTGGTTGACGAGAGAGAGAGAGAGTTATGTAATTGTATGTTCTTTGCGTAAATAAAGAAAGAAATTTGTAACCCCATTAATTTCTGTACGCCTCTCCTAATCTCCGAATAAATATTCCTATTTTCCAGAATTCCTGTTATCCTTACGATTTCCTTGTGTCTGTATCCTATTCCGAGTAAAAGATGGCTACATATTCAAATTCCCATATCTTTAAATATATGAACTTGTTACGTGCGGAAAGCACGCGTATAAAGCCTGGAAGGTTTGTTTGCCCTAATAAAATTAATTGTTAACGGGACTTAATGTTTTTGTGGATCCGGCGACACGCTAGTCCCATACAGGCCCTTTCACAAGATCACAATGATTAGAGGAAATGACGGAGGCAATTAAAGAAATGTGATTCAAACTAATTAAAATATTCAAAAGATTATATTTTATAAAATATGAAACGATTAGAATGGTAGCGTATATAATATAATGTGAATTACAATGAACTGAACAGAAATATTGTAAATATCCGGGACGAACAATTCGAAGATTTGAAGGAGAAGCAATTACTCGAATACGAAATAAAATTATAATCCAGTGAGTGAAATCCCAAAGTTAAATAATTAACTACTGATTTACTTGCCGAAAAATTCATAAAATAGCTGGAAGAATAAAGGAAACAACTCACCGAAATATCTGTATGAATTTAGAATAAATCAACCCCTTGTAAAATGTAAAATACCAATTACGTCTGGAGGAAGATCACACACACATGTAAGTAAGTGCTCCACCAATGAGAATTTTGAAACTGACCAATTGCGAAATTCAAGTAAACTATAAAAATGAAATTGTACTTTAAAATTAAAAAGAACAAAATTAAATATAATTGACTGGAAAAATAGAATAATTAATTAAATTGAGAATTTATCGTGATTATATAACGCGAAAGTTTTACGTGAAGATAGAGTCTTTGTCTGAATATTGCATTTTCACAAATTCCAGAACAAACTCGTCTCTAAACCACTTCACAGACCCTCGACACGCACCTCGCGATTATACACCGAAGAGTGTCGCAACTTGCACCTCTCGGAGAAGACAAGAGTGGGCCTAGTCCGAAATTGTTTATGTTGCATTGATATGCGCCTAACGAATTAGGCTGCAAGGCCAATGCGTAAGAGACCGTGACTCGTTAATTAGGTGGTGATGGTGGGTGCATGTGTGTTCCTCCCTTGTCCAGCTCTTCTCTCTCTCTCTCTCTCTCTTCCTATATAGTTCTTTTCTTTTACTCTTGAGCTATGGGCTATTGATTAACTATTAAATAATTTTTACATGCATAAACAATACAGTATAAAATGTTAATCTGCACACATTATAAAAATTTAGAATGAAACGTTATCTATTTCGTTTTACTCGGTACTATAACTATTTTAGAACTGATTGACGCATGCGTATTTATAATAACGATATAATGAAATACTATGGACAATTTATATAATATTGTAATGTTACAAAGACAATTTCTATTACAATTCAGGAACACACTTGAAGGAACATTCCAGAACGCTTGGCATCATCGGACCACACGAGTGTGACTTTCGTTTATGTTTGGCGGTTCGCAGAAGTAAAACGATCTAGAGAGCACGGCTGGCTGTCGTGGCGAGCGCACGTGTTCGGGGGTCGCTCCGCGATAAAGTTCAATTTTAGTGGGAAAAAGTGGTTAAAGTGTGATAAATAATGTTGTAAAGTGAGGGGAGTCCGTAGGGGAAGTGAGCGGTGAAGTTTTGTAAAAATCGGAGGTGAAATAATAAAATTATAAATGAAAATCGAAATTTCAGTAATGGCGACCTCCAGGGACGCGAGGGAAAGCATGGGGTGCAAACCCATGAGTAATCGACAGCGAGGAAACGAGTGTTCGGGCCGACCGCGGAATAAAATAAATATGTGCGCGACTTAAACACGATTATTTTTATATATCGCGAGTGAAAATAGTGCAATTTAAGGGTGAAAGTTGCCCTCGAAGAAGGACTTGCGCGAACACGTGGTCGTACGACATGTCGAAATTGCGAGAGAAAGTCGCAGAAATTAAATTAATTAATTAATAATGCAAATGTCATTAGGGATTTAGAGTGCTGGAAAGGGCGAATGAGACATATTGAATGCAGGCGGTGATTAGTTTTGGCTATTTTCGTGTTTTCATGATTTGATAGTAAATAAATAATGGCGTCAGTCGAGCAAGTTTCGATATATCGTACGAACATGTGGGCGTCTCCGCGCGAGGGAAAGCGTAGAGCGTAAAGGCCGGTTCGCAAACATCCAACATGGCCGGGGAAGGGTCGATGCAGGCGCATGGAGACCGGCCCTTAAGGATGAAGCCTAAGGGCCAAGCGAAGGCACGCGGCAACAAGCAAGATGGCGGAGGAAGGATCGCCGCAAGCGCATAGAGAGCTGCCTTTAGGGACGAAGCCCATGGGTGAAGCGGAGGCACGCGGCAACAAGCAAGATGGCGGAGACATGGCGCGTTTTTCAAATGGTAAGCGGATAGGTTGAAGCAAGAAGACAGTGAGGAGGAGAAGAGGAAGAAGCGAGACGACACGGAATGAAGTGAAGGAAGGAAGTAATTAATTAATTAATAATTAACGAATAATTATTATAAATAGTGAAGTGATTAGTAGATTAATAAATAAATAAATAATAAATAATAAATAATTAACAGATAGGCAACTAATTCGGTGTAGTGTTAGGAAAGTGTTGTGGGAGTGCAGTGACGTGCTGGGAGTGTTGCGGGTACAGGGGAATACACATGACCACGTGCGCGAGTGCAGAGGAACAGTGCAAAGCGGGAAAATGGCGAAAAAGTGTTGGAAGAACTGCGGAAAACGCTCCAGCACTCTGGAAACTCCGAAGTCACAACGATGGTGGAGCAAAGGGGCCGCATTGAGAATATTCAGCATGGCGAAGAAAGGAACGCTGCAAGCACTTGGAGAGCGGCCCTAAAGGGTGAAGCGAAAGGATGCAGCAACAAGCAAGACGGCGGAGGCATGGTGCGCTTTTCAAACGGCAAGAGGAGGGGAAGAAGCGAGAAGACAGCGAGTGGGAGAAGAGGAAGAGCAGGAGTGGAAGAAGCGAAGAACAAATATAGACACGACCGATCAAACGACTCAAACCCGCAAGGGAGGAAACCGGTGTCAGCCTGGTCATGGCACCATTAGGGGGCGACAACGGGGACCGAGTGGAATCGACAGAAGAGAGAAAGGAAAAATCTTACCAAGAGCAATGGGCTCATGTAGCGTTGTGGAAGTTGACTGGGGCGAAACAGGAAACGCGGGGGAACCGGTTAACGATAATAACGGAAAGGGTTGAAAGGGTGTAAGGGACATATTATGATACTTAGGTGGGAAATGGTGGGGAGAGGTCGCGGTTTTGCCGTATGTTCGAGCCCACCGGGAGGCGGTGCCGAGGGGGCGTTACAAGGTCAGCTGGAGGTCAGTGCATTGTGCCCGGGAGCCTCCCCTAGATCTTGACATTGCTTTTCGGACCAAAACTCTTTGGTTGAGAGCATCCATTCCCCACACATGGAACACATACGCGAGGGGTGGTGGGCGGGGGGAGGGAGGCAGTCTTTCTTCCACAACCGCGAGTGATGGCCTAGACCAGGTATACTATGCCTCATCCGGTAAGGAAGCCTGGCGGGTTGCCGCCAACCTCCGTCCTTGTGGCGGGGGCGGGAGACAGTTTTAGTGGGTATGCGCCGAACCAGTCCCTCTTCTAGGGGCGCCGGAAGCGTGAGTCTTTCCACACTACCTGGGCTATCTTCCCAGGTGTCCGCAATAGGATTTCTGTCTTCCTCAAACAAAAAAAAAAAAAAAAAAGAAGTAAAACGATCTAAGATTTTGGCCGTGGGACCACGTTGATTTCAAAAAAGGAATGTGTTATATTAACAATTTTAGTTTAAACAATTTTAGTCGCCAAAAGATAGTCTATCTAATAACATAAAAGACCGTTACTGCGTTCGATCAGGGTGTTCCCAGAATGCAATACGCGTTATCAATACACATCCGGTCGGTGAGAACTACAAAGGAAATTTTGAAAAATATTCCTGTTCGGAACGTGACAAACTTATAAATTAAAAAATTTATTATTTCTATTTATAAATTCCTAAATTTAATATCTCTATATTTAGAACTTAATATAGAACTTAAATTACTTAAACTAACAATAAGTACTAAACTAAGTGCATAAATTTCTAAAATCAGAATTTTTATATTTCTAACTTTATTTTTTTTCAAATTTACCTTTGTGTATTTTTTTTTTGCACAAAATTTGCTTATGTTTGAATACCTGTTTCCTGCATGTATTTTTCTATACTGATATAACGTTTAGGTAGTTATTGGGTATATAAATACATTCATTTTTATAATTAACCTCAATTATATACTTTTCAGTTTTCCGTACGTTTGTAGTTGATTAATTATTGTAGTTTGTTAATGACAATATGTTTCACTAGAATTATATTAGAAATCTATAATTATGTTTCGTTAATAAACGTTTTTAAAAATTAATTTGTCATCTACTTCACATAGAAGCATAATCAATCATTTTTAACAAAAAAATAAAATAAACTAAAAGCTATTTACGAAATCGTTTTAATTCAATACCAAATTTTATCTGTTATTAATAATTTCAAATTGAAACCTTTGAAACATTCAACTATGCATTTCTATCATTGTAAGGTACACAGTATTTTTACTTGCGAACACATTTCTGTACGAGCACTCCTGAATACTGTCTGCGCATTGAATATCGATGAAATTTTCCATAATTTATTGCCGTTCTCTAGCTATTTTAGAACGGATATACTTACAAATGCAGAAAATGTTCCTATATAATTGAAAAGTTCTGTTTCTCGTGGCATACGTTTCTTCTACTTCATATTTCCAACAAACACTGCTCTATGTTTTCTGCGGATATAAAACGTGATGCAGCAGCAATTTCATTCTTGAGTAATCGAGCCAATGTATTTCAATATTTTCTGCTTGAGTTGAATAATATTTCTATTTGTACCTTACAAGGAACATTTTAATTAAAATTTGATTTTAATAAAATTTTTATACGTTATAGAACTCGAAAAAATATTTGACACGAATTTTCTATCGATGAACATCCACTTTGAAATGGTGAAAATAACCCTTAAAGTTGGGGTTGAGAAAGCTACTTTCCCAAATATCTTGAGAACTATTAGGCCTAGACAAAAAATTAGAAATGCAAATTTTTCGGTTTGCGAAAGCCAATAATATCGCGTAAGTGGATTTTTTTTAAATTTATTTGTTTAAAAAATATGTTAAAAATTAACATTATTTTGCACATTTTTTTAATAAAACGTTATACTATTTTGATCAAATTTCACATACATAAACTATGGCTCTAAAGAAAATATACAGATAAATTGGAATTTTTAATTTCTTTCGTGCAAAAAATATTACTATGGTTCGAGTTATACGTACATTTTATATCTTTCGTTCGGTGAACGACTGGTTTCTGTATATAATATTCTGGAAATCGTATTATATTACATTTTTTATACTGGTTTATTTAAAAAAACGAACTTGATGGCCCATTGGTGCTTCTACAAAACGTGGGGCCCCAGTCAGGTATCCTGTTTGTTCCGAATTATGGGCGCATGCTGGTGACAGTATTCAACGCACGGGAAATTTAAACCCGTAAATTATACGTGCACAAAGTGCAATAACTTTATGATTGATTTAGATTATGCAATTAAAGAATTGTATCTATTCATAACATATAAAAGAATTCTATAACATATAAAAATTTCATTAAAATCGGTGTGTCTCAATTGGGTGATGTCCCTTGTTAGAGTAATACTTCGTATTTATATTTTCTAATCCCACATTTTATACATATTATTAAATATACACACGTTTAGAAACTTATAGCAATCTTTTTTATTATTTAAATGTTCCTATTCGTTCACTATCCATTATAATTTTACAATATAAAAATTTTCCTCTTTTATAGAAAGAGTAAGAATTTGTGACAATTGAATTAAACTGTTAGTAAAAAGCTTAGCTATAAATTAGATACTGTACCAAAATTTAAGTATGTGTAAATAGGTTAAGTATAATACAAAAGTAAATATAGTACATATTATAATACATACATGTTGTAACAAACACAGTACGTATTTAATTTTATAATACTGTACCACGCAAATATTATTTTGCATAAATATATGTGCTATAACTGTGATCGCCATATTTGTTTCTAACGAGAAAATAAAAAACTTAAAATGTAGAAAATTTGAAAAGCTAAAATTGAAAAATTCAAATATTTGTTTATTGTTAAAATCTTTTCATCGCAAAACCTGTTTTATCGTTCAGAAATGAATTTCCCAAAACATGGTACTTTTTAAATTAGTCATGGTGGTTTAACAGTTAACCTCTTACATTGTACAGTTAACTTTTTAACCGTATAATTAGTTTTTACCGTGTTTAGTATGAAAAATGTGCAAAGTTTTGTTTCAAATTAGCAAACCTAATTTTGATTTCGCTAACATTCCCGTTTCCACACGCCACAACTGCTATTAACACACGGGCAAACGAATTTTGTAGTACGCCATGATGTTGAGGTATGCAGTACTTGTCGAGTTTCGAGCTCTCAACTAAATAACATTTATTCTATTATCAACGGGCCATTTGTAATTCAAATCATTTTCCAGCAATGAACAGATGATTTTATTAGTGTGCCCATTAGGATCCAAAATCGATATACCATTTCTCGTGTGTTACAATTTTAACATATTAATGATATGGTCTGAGAAATATATTTCGTGTTAATCATGCATTCCATAAAATGCTTTCAAATTATCGAGAAGTAATGGATGTTTGTTAGAATGAAATAAAACGTATATTCATTTACATAAATTTTTCATTTAATGTATAATAGTTTTTTCTTGGATAGTTCTTTAATGTATCATTTTACTTGACAATCCCAGCCAATAAATACTTAACTAAGGATTTTAACATGTTGAATTATTTACGAGGAAAGAGATGTCTGTACTAACAGATATTCAACAATTTTTACTTAAATTAATATTTCTTAATTTCTAAATAATTACCAAATAATGTCAAAATTATCAGATTTAAAGAATTGTCTAATTTTCATATTTCCAAATTCTGAAATTATGAAATTTTAACATCTTTAAATCCCTAAATTAAAAAATTTTTAATTTTCTGAACTCCTGAATTCTAAAATTCTCACATTTTCAAATTTCCAAATTTCACATCCAACATTTTCCTAATACAAAATTTTTTATCTCGGAATTTCTAAATTTTCAAATCTGTATACTCCCAAATTTCCAATAAGCATCACATAATACAGCATTCTCTCCATAAGAGAGAAAATTTCGAGTCCGGAGTTTCACATTTATAGAATAGATACTACTTCTTTGTAGTGAGTCGAACGTAGAAAAGGATAGCAACACAAAAACAAAGAGGGAATGAGGTTCGACAAACACGAAAGACTCGTGCGTGTCCTTTCTTTTAAATTTAAAAATCAAAATTCTTCATTTTTGGTTTTTCGTGAATGAAACTTTGATTATCGTATTCGTCTCGTTTTTCTTTTTTAAATGATACCAAACACGGTATAATTAAAATCATAATTGCTTGTATCTCTGCCGTAAATGTAAAGTTTGCCGTAAGTGTGGAAGTCCGAACCTTTTGTGGTTTGCTACACAAGTAATTGTGATCGTAATTATATCGTATTTCGTGTCATTTTAATCAGAAAAACGAGGCGACTGTGATGGTAGAAATTTCATTCACAAAAAACCAAGGATAAAGAATTTTTATTTTTGAATTTAAACGACAGAACACGCACGAATTCTTCATATTTACCGAACGCTTCAACCTTCTGTCTCTCTTTCTTTTCCATTCGCCGGCCTCTTTCAAGTTAAAAACTGTAATCACTCGTTACACACGTAATTATTGACGTAATTATATTGTTATTAACGTAATTATTAGTGTAATTATGTTTGGTGTCATTTTAATCAGGAAAACGAGACGAATACGATGGCAAAAATTTCATGAAAAAATAGTAAGAAATAAGAAAATTGTAATCTTTTCCTTTGATTGTATTAGTATATGTCTCACCGATATTCTATCCCCGACTGATCATGTTTAATACTTGACTGATTCCGAGGGAGATCCCCCCAGTAGTGGAGATAAAATTTTTACTTTTTAACCGACTTCGAAAAAGGAGGAGGTTACTCAATTCGACCAGTATATTTTTTTTTTTTTTTTTTTTTTTTTTTTTTTTTTTTTTTTTTTTTTTTTTTTTTCTATGTATGTTCGCCGATTACGCCTAACTGGATGGACCGATCGGAATGAAACGTTTTGCATATGGTAGGTGCTGACTCCCCATTGGTACCATTATCAAAAAATTTTTCATTTTTTAATTGCAAAGTGTTGTTATTGCAAAAAAACTGGCAACTTTTTTCTTTTCTCTATGTATGTTCGAGCATTGCGCCTAGCTGGATGGACTGATCGGAATGAAACCTTTTGCATACGGTAGCTGCTGACCCCCCATTGGTACCATTATCAAAAAGTTTTTCATTTTTTAATTGCAAAGTGTTGTTATTGCAAAACAACCGGCAACTTTTTTCTTTTTCTATGTATGTTCGCCGATTACGCCTAACTGGGTGGACCGATCGGAATGAAACCTTTTGCATATGGAAGGTGCTGACTCCCCATTGGTACCATTATCAAAAAATTTTTCATTTTTTAATTGCAAAGTGTTGTTATTGCAGAAAAACCGGCAACTTTTAAAATAAACTTTTCTCGATTTTAGTGCGCTTTCAATATCTTATCGCGGACATGATTCTGTGCAATTTTATTCATATACAAATTTCGCGGAAATGTTTAGTTTTCGAGATATTAGCGAAAAAAATTGTTATTAACTTTTGAAATCAACGTCGAACGATTTTAATGTGCTTTGAATATGTTGTTAGGGGCGTGGTTCTGGACAACTTTTTCCTCTTGCGAAATTGACGGAAAGCTTTTGTTTTCGAGATATTACAGAAATTGTTGTTAACTTTTGAAGCCAACTTCGAACGATTTTTATGTCCTTCTAATACGTTATTAGTAGCATGATTCTAAACGAGTTTTTCCTTATGCATAATTGGCGGTAAGCTCTAGTTTTCGTGGTATTAGCGAATAACTATTGTTATTATTATTAGTGGAACGCCCCGTGCTATGCACGGGAAAGACAAGAAAGGGCAATTACAATGCACTGTACCAAAACACTAACTAAGCTTTGCCGCTTTGACACGCAACTTATGCAGCAAGGTGAGTTCACGTTGACGTTGGTGTATTATTCCCATTGCTTGGTAAAGTCTCCCTACCGTTCTAACAAACATTTTTTTTATTTTTTAGTTGCAAAGGATTATTTTTTCTATGCATGTTCGGCGGTTTTTCCTAGGTGGGTGGTCCGATCGGAACAAAGCTTTTCGCATCTTGTGGAGTCTAACTCCCCATTGATACCATTATCAAAAATTTTTTCATTTTTTAGTTGCAAAGGATTATTGTTGCAAAAAAGTTGAAAAACGAATATCCATGTTGTCTTTTACTTAATTATGCTCATGGCATTTACGCAGTCAAAAAAAGCCTGGAAGAACTGTCTCACAGTATCCTATACAATTCTCCCCATTCCACTAAAAAGCGTTAAATAAAATAATTTTCGGAAAAAAAATACACCGACTTCGAAATGCACTAAAAAGTATAAAATAATTTCTATTTCCTAATGAAGTAATTTCTATTTCTCTGAATCATACAATTACGTCACAGATATGAATTAAACCTATTTACTCGTTAGGTAGTATATTAAATACATTTCAACTTTTTCGGAGGCGGCGCAGAATTAAAAATACCTCAGTAAACGTTGCTGTCAATAACCAGTTGATTGTGGTATGGCGTATTGGAAATTAATAAATCCCGAGAAAGAATACGAACCATTATAGATATACCTGGTAATATACGTAAATGTAATGTCTGCATCTTCATTTGATCAACGTTTCTGATATAAATGAAATTGAATCGACTTCGTTCGCGTGTTGAAGCCATGGATCTAAGAACCTATAAACGGAGCCCACGACGCGGGAATTACCAAATTTGCGACAGATGGGCTCTAGCTTTATAGTATATGCGGCGGTCGAGTCTTTCCGTCCCATACTCTATGAATATAGCCCTTTGCGGACTACCGCCGCATATATGCGTTCTGCGTAAATCATCAAATTGGCCGAAGAACTCATACTTGCGTTTGGCGAAAACAGTTGATTGAGCCGAGAAACGCGTACATGTGTTCATGCACGTAAATCTGTGCATGTATATATAATATGTCCAGAATATGACTTGGAATGCTATGAACGAAAACCGCGTTTAGGCAGAAATATACGCCGGCAATTTTTAATGACTATCGCGGCAGGAGCTCGGCCCCACGGTTCACTTCGAACCGTCCCGTCCGCAAAGGGCTAGATAGACCATAGTTACATTCTATACGCACTAACACCTACTTCGCGGCGTGCTGTCGAATTATATGTATAGAAAAAAAAATAGCTATACAAGCTTTGCCTATGTTCGGCTGTCCAAAGGTTGACATGTTCAAAAAAATCTTTTAATTTTGCGCCGCCCCCGAAAAGGTTGAAATGTATTTAATATACTACCTAACGAGTAAATAGGTTTAATTCATATCTGTGACGTAATTGTATGATTCAGAGAAATAGAAATTACTTCATTAGGAAATAGAAATTATTTTATACTTTTTAGTGCATTTCGAAGTCGGTGTATTTTTTTTCCGAAAATTATTTTATACAGTAGAGATCTTTTTCACACTTACGGAGAGAATACTGTAATATTTTTAATATATTTATTATACATTTCAGATATTTTTTGCATATGTTATTGTATTTTCATATATATTAATATGTATTAGGGAGACCGAAAAGTAATCAAAATTCTGTTTGCTGGCAAAAAACATTTATTTATTAAAGAAATCTTAAATGCTAATCAACAAAATAATTTCCATCATTTTCTAACGCTTTTTTGTCAGCACAAACACAATTATTCCGTTCCCTTCTTAAAAAAAGTACTTCAATGTTTCATTGAAAAACTTTGAAGTCATCGAGGAAATTTTGAATACTTTTCGGTGTCCCTAATATTATGCAGAATATTTTCGAAATGGTGGTACAATCGAAAAGATAATAAAGCTATGTGAAAATATAAATAAAAAGTGTAGAATAAAATATTTCGTTTTGAGACAATCGACTTTTCAAGAAAATTAAATTTAATCATTTTATAAGTATTTATAAAAAAAATTGTTTGCAGTATAAAAAGTAACAAAATCAACCAACTGTTTGTTAATTCTCGAGTCAGCAAACTTCATAAGTCAATAAATGTAATTATTAATATCACTAAAATACGTTTATTTTCATTACTTATAACACATTGTTAACTTAAATTAATAAAAAATTTGTTAGATTTGTCATTTTATGTGTCGAGAACAGATTATTTTACAAATACTTCAAAATTATTCAAATGCAGTTCCTGCGAAAATAATGTTTGGTTGGACTTGTATGTAAGCCGTTAGATTATAAAACTGAACGTGCAGTACAGGAACAGGACGTCGTAATTTTTATTTATTGCAGTTCCCTGTAAAAACAGCGTCCAAAATTAAATCAGTCTAGTACCCATAAATCTAACAATTTTCAATCAATAAAAAAGAGTCATGGGCTGTTCCATCCAAAGTTAGGATTTTTAGGAATTTTTAGACGCGTCACTCATAATATCGGAAGGTGATCAGTACTTTGGAGGCGTGAATTTTGTCGAACAAATGACACAAAAGACGACCGCCTTCTTGTCGACCAGCATACTGGTCGGAGAATTCATTCTCATCACCACTTTCCAAGCTGAAGTTTTAAAAAGAATGTCTTTCCACAAAATGACAGATTTTTTCAAAGTCGTACAGACTGACGACAATCGACGACTGACAAACGTACTCTCGTACAGTAATTAAATTATCATATTCTCACTCATTAAATTATATGTACATTTTACACAATGCACTTGAGTTATTTTATTCAAAATTTTCCGATACACAAAGTTGCATATGAAAAAATTTTATTTTGTATTTTTCGCTTCCTTTTTCATGTAGATTCATTCTTCTTCGATTGCTTCATTAGGCCAGAAACACTATGTATATTGAAACTTTGTACATTTTGACATTCCTTAAATGTCTGATATGATCATTTTTATAAATGTAGTGAATATGCGGATTTCTGATCCTGTATTTGATTAAAACTTAGAAACATCATAATTGAAATAAGTACAGATCCACTACTTTCTTTTATTATTAGCTCACTGAAATCTTATCGACAGTTTTATTCATTTTTTAAACAAAAAATGAATTACGTTATTCTCATTTTCAAAATTGTTTGTAATCAAACTTATTTTTGATCAGAAATAATATGTCAAAAATAAGGATTATGAAAATTTTAATAATAAGTAATAACGAGTAATGAAAACTGTAATGATAAAAAATAAGCAGTGAAATAATAAAATATAAGTAATAAAAATTATAGTCAGTAACAATAAGTAATGAAAATTGTAATAATAAATAATAATATATAATAAAAATTGTAATAGAATGAAACAAAAAGCCATCAGGATTGTATTAAGAACTTCTGACAATGGAGCTTATGAAATCGTTTTACTTACACCATAAACGTTCATTTGTGTTCGTGAAAATTGCCAATTTCTATTGACAATTTATTCTTTTATTGCATGTAACGTGGAAAGAAAATGTTAGCGTACGAATAAAAGAGTTTTGAAGGAATGTCTGGCTTCGACCCTATTTGCGCATTCGATATCGCAGCATGATCTTTCTCGGTTAGCAGATCTCTGGCTCGATAAAAGAGCAAGCGGTAACTGGACCGGGGGAAAATGGATCTGACAGCAGATTACCGCAGGTGAAAGTGAGATTTCCGAATGTCTTTATTCGAGTTTCCCAGAAAGCTGCCGCGTTATCGGAAAACTGTCAAAGAAACGTTTATCCGATTATCAGTCGGAACGTTTATTTTTACACCAGATTACTTTACGCTTGATCGAGAAAACGAATAGAAGTGTAAAAAGAGAATTCACTATTCCTGATGATTTTTAAATTAACTGTCGATACAGTTGGAGGTTATATAAATGTGCAAGAACATTTCGGATATACAGGGTGTGTTGGATGATAGAATGCGTATTATAGCGAAATAATTAGACCTCTGTACAAGTTTTTAATGATATAATAATTTAACGGTTTTTTGTTTCTTCAGGCGCGATTGTAATTTCAAATCAATAGTTCTTTACCTGCAGTAGGAATAACACCTAAGAAATCATTACATTCTAGGAAGTATTTTTTACTTTATTGTTAGTCACATCTGTTTATCAAAACCCTTGTAACCGTGCTGGTTACATAATATAAGAACACCTTATACATCTGTTCATGTATTGCCGCGGTATGGGGTATCCCTACTCCGAGCACACGTCGTGATCATTATTTCATGGGGTTACCGGTAGAATATTTACCCCACTTTCACTAATTATGCATGCGCATCGATCCCCACTTAATAACGATCGAAGGAGGTCGATGCGAGGATCAAATTCGACATTCTACGTCTAGAAGCGAATCGAGTCGGTTCGCGAGGTCTTCTGGTTATTCTCAATAAGCGTATGAATTTCATAGTGCAGTCACCGTTTGACTTTTCCCGAGCTGCTCGACAAGGTCAATCTGCGTGTTACTGTACTATTCGCGTCGCGAATTACACGATCGGATCAGTACTGTTGGAATCAGGCGTCCGGCATCAGAGCAAGTCTTGAGCCCCAACAGATTCCTCTTGACAAACTCTTAGATGTCTCAACCTGATCTCGACTTCGTGCGAGTCTCTACCGGAACATCTCCTCCGATTTGTCGGCCGAGTGTAAAAGGTGCTGCGACAATCCTCAACCGTGCTATTCACCGAGGCATTGACTCCAACCACCAATTTAAATATATATATATATAAATAACCAATTGAGATTTCACATAAAGCATTTACTTTCCTTTCGTATCTTTGAGCGTTGACTCATTGAAAATTATTAAATTGAACGAAACAAAAATTGTCTTACAAAATTAGTAAATATACTTTTTTATGCGTGCGATTTAATATTGCGATAAATGAACAAAACTCTTATTGTTGGATATTCATGTATGTGTGTTGGATTTGCAGAATATATATATTGTCTTATGTTCATTATAAACAAAAAAGGTTTCTAACTTTCTTTAATGACCAGTCAGACCACTCCGCTGTGCAGTACCTGGAGGCCCGAACCCTCCATTTAAATCATTCATAGATTAATGTACTTTTATTCTTACTGAGAAGCCCAAGCTGGGCTTAAACCAGACAGAATTCATAGAAAATATAACGACATAATTCGTAGAAGCAACGCCCGTCTCCGGGCGTATCTAAATAAGCAAACTTACGTTTACACCCTTAACTGTAGCAGCAGAGCATTTTGTTTGCAGTTTTCTATTCATTTCAGAATATTGCTTGCTTTTACTACTTGCTACAATCACTTTGAAGAAAACGCAGACCCTCTCTATACGTCATTTGAATTTCCATCTCCACTCGAATTATAGCTAAACCAATAGAAAATTAAAAACTGTTTTTCTTCACCAATGTCACAAAAATTGTACGCCCACTACTGGTTTTTGTAAAACATAAAAATTGATATCTACTATTCTTTTCTCTCCTAACTAAAAACACACAAGATAGACAAAGGTCTTCGAACTATTACAAGTCACTGCATGATGTCATTACTCTCACACCTGGGTTTTTTTGTCACTAGATTCGATCCTTAATAATGGTACTTTAATATAATCAACTATTTAAATGAAAAAAGTATTTGAACTCGTATTTCAACTGTAGACTTTTTGATCTACAATCAAGCATTTGACCTCAGAGCTTTATTATTTGGAGAGTAATTACCTTTAATATCGTTTAAATATTGAATTGACAACCCCCAATGTGGGGTATATTAATGTTTAGTTAAATACTTGGAGAGTTCCCCTTGTTAGATATGATATTCAAAGAGAAATATGACTTTCATATCGAAGCGCCATAATCACGGTGGCTAAATAGAGAAATTTTAGAACCACGTAAAAGGATGACTATCATACCAGTTTTGGGGTCTGTGTAATATACATACAGTACTGTGTAATTGATGACACAACCGAATAAGAACTGATTCTATGCGAAAAATTAAGTTGAAAATATCAACATTTTTTCATTAGAGATTTCGTTCTCAAGAAAATTGCCTTAAAGGTCGGCTTGGTTCAAATACACTCGACCAAGTCTCAACTCAATTAATTTTATGTAATATAAAGTATCTTTATTGATGTTAATAAACATTCTTAATATTTTTACATTTGTTTAGAGAAAGCAGATAATGAGGATGTAAGATAAAAGTATTTGAATCAACTCTTTATAGTACGATAAACAAACAAAATAAATAATACATATTATTAGAATTATTTGTAAATAATAAATAAACTCATTACAAACCAAAATATCGTTTATTCTTTATTTTATGAAATTAAAAATATTCCGATAACTTTTTCATATAACTGTAAATATCGTTACCGAAATATTACCCATAATTTGCAATAAATTTTCAAATTTTAAATTTCAAATAAAAAATTTCTAAATTTTTTTATTTCTTGATTTTAATCTTCCAAGTTCTTAAATTTCTTAATTTTTAAATATTAATTTACAAATGCATAAATTGTAAAAATTTGAAAATGTGCAATAATAAGTTTAACGTTGTTTCTCTTCTTCGTTCGTGATAGGAGTCCACCCTGTCGATTGTGACGACCCCCCTCGGGATTCCGATTGGTGTTGTGTGCATCTCTCCGGCGAGTGTTTCCTGGGACACTTCGTATTGCAGACGGCTACAGCATTGTCGTACATATCGGCGTCTCGGAACATCCCCGGCCAGTAATAACGTTCCGCCAGTCTGGCATTAGTTTACTAATGCTGAGGTGTCCAGCGATTAAGACATCATGGTTGTCGTGGACGAGCTCATCTCGATATGCTTTTGATATGCACAACTTCCATTTTAGCTCCGCGTGCAACCCGGTGTTTCGTGATACCTCTCATCTTGACTGTGTTCGATGTCTATTAGGTCAACATCGTCCGGTGGATTGTAAGGCGTATATCACCCGCCAAGTTACTTTTTCCTCATCGGTAAAAAATAGTGGTCACGGTGCTGCAGTTCTATGTTCCGCCATATCAGCCGTTCAATCAGTTCCTCGAATGTTTGCAGCTACTTTAATGCCTGGTAGTCGATCAGCACCGTGAAGTGATATCTTCCCAGGTAGACTCACTTCTTCCGAATTCATCAAACTATGGTGAGGTATTTTCTTTCGGTGACGGAATAGTTGCGCTCAGTGAGATTCAAAGGCTAGTTGATATAAACGATGACATGTTCCTCCAAGTCCCATTCTTGCGCGAACACGGCTCTGCGTCCTACATTCCTCGCATCGGTCTGAATGAATAGTCGGGTAAAGCGCGGGCACGCGAAAATACGGGCGGTCGAAAATCGGTACCTCAACTCGTGGAAGACAGTATCTTCTTCGGCATCCCACTACCATCAGCGGCGTTTCTGGAGGAGCTCCGACAATGGCGCGGCAGTGTCGATGAACTGGGGAATGAACCTTCGGTGCAATGACACAATCCCCAAGAAGCGACGCAGTTTCCTAATGGTCTTCACAGGAAGGATACTCCGCATAGCTTGGATTTTCTCTGGGTCGTTCTTGATTATTCGGCTGGTCACTACGTTACTCAGGTGTTTTACATCGATCCTTTCGAAATAGCACTGCTCCGTTTACACAGAACAGAGCGGCACGTAGTCTTTGCAAGACTTCCTGTAAACTTGTCGCATCCTCTTCGAACGTCCGGTAGAGGATGATGATATCATCAAGGTAGACGACACACCAGAGGGCGGGATTCAGACCAATTACCTTGTCCAGAAGTCACTGGAACGTGCGGGGTGCGAAATGTAGACCGAATAGCACATGACCTGAAACTGGTACAGACCTCTTCTCGGAACTGTCAATGCAGTGATTGATCAGTTCTTGGGCTGAAGTGTTACATGCCAGTATTCATATGTTAGGTCCAACGTAGGGCTGTATCGTACCTCGCGGAGTTTATCTGCGTTGCCTATACTTACAAGAGAGGATAGATGTCCTTCTTTACCAGGTAGTTGATTTGACGGTAGCCGATGTCGAATTGGTGGCCACGATTATTCCAGTTCAGTACCACTGGTGAGCGTCATAGGCTGCTCAACGACTCGGTGCCTCCTGCTTCCAGCATGACGTCCACTTCTTGTTCGACGATGGTTTGCATAACCAATTTCCGAGACATGTAGCGCTGCTTTACGAGCTCGATTGCCTTTTTAAAACAGAGTCAGTACATGGTTAACAGTGTTATGGGTTGAAGGTGCTGAAATTTGGGAATTCCTTGGGGAGCAGGTCCTGGAGTGCTTACTGTTGTTTGTCCTGTTATATCCCCACCGGTGTAGCAGGTGGAAAAACAACCGTTGAGAAAAAGGTTGTGTCCTAGTCCCGTTTACAGGAGGTGCGACGGAAATTAGCTTGATTTGCGCTGATTTGATAAGTATAAATATGTATATTTAACGAACTGACTGCAATGGAGTACTTAACGAGAGTGTCGCCTCTTCGTTCAGTCTTGGTAAGGAGTTTTGGCCTGAAGGGAAGGGAGATTTCTGGTAGGTAAGCGGGAAAGAACAGTCGGACTGTAGGAATAAGATTGTGCTGTTCTTGCATATTCTTATTATAAAGTTACACTTATGCTATTTGCTTATAATGAGATGATAATAATAATAATAATAATAATAATAGCACTCATAATAATAATAATGATGATGATGATGATGATGATGATGATGATGATAATAATTAAGATTATAATAATAACATTAATGCCGACGGGAGGAGTAGGATATAACAGTCCACTAGCTAAGTCAGGTAGGCTCGAGCGCTCTTGCATTGTCTGGACATTGTCAGCAACGTCGGCCGATCTGAATGATTGTTCTTACTCGTCTCAAGACATTTATGTCCAGCAACATGGTCTGGCTAAGCGTCACTGCGAAGCGATACGGAACAGTACGACCATCAATGGTGGTCTGCAGATCGGCTTCATCATTGGCAATAGGCTTGTATTAGGCATTGCCTAGTTGTCGCGTCGGTACAAGTTGGCAACGTTGCTTCTCACATAAGATCAAGTGAAACCAGTGTCTGCAAGAGTGTGATAATTCTAATCTTAAACTCTGAAGAGTAGGTAAATCCGGCCATCCGTTTCTACTTTTCGGCTGGAGATGGCTAGGATATTCCTGGGCGAACTGTGTCTTGTTCATTGGCCAGGGCGGGGTTTTCCTGCCGGCACGTGGCACGGGCAATCAACGATTCTCCGATCTGGAGTGCTGCAGTAGCTGCAGAATAGGCATTTGGGACGACGGTACTCCGTCCTTTGGTGTCCGTGAAGTGTACAGCATTAGCAGGTGATCCGGTTGTAGGTGGGACCCAACGCGGCTACACTCTGGCGGCGGATAGAAGGAGGATTCCCAGATGGTGGTTCCATTGAGATGATCTGACCCTCGAACTCTTCGTATTTGATTGCCAGGCGGAAGAGATACTTTCGGCTGCGGTGTCCGCTAGTGCGGGGGGTATTGTTGCCAAAAAGAGTTCCAGATTAGCCGTGCTTGTTGTTCAAGAACCAGCTAAAGACGATTCCGTATAACAGTTTATATTTTCCTGGAAAGACCTAGGCATTAACTAAAACCTTTGTGACAATCCAAGTGTGTGTCGTAGTATAAGCTAGTTTATTCTTACTACGCAGAGAGATTCGTGGAAACGGTTCTCGAATACAGCGCAGCTCGAAGTTACGGAGTGGCGGATTTGTCAACAGTTAACGGCTACAATACGGCTCTAGTCACACCAGTCGCGTGCGTTAGCCCTTTAATCATTAACGTCGAGAACAAATCAGGAACGAAGACTAGGAATTAACAGACGAATGCCTCTTGGGACAGCAGTTGCTTGAGGCACTCCGTTGGATCTCAGACAATTGGATGACCGTGACCCAAAGGACTCTTCTGCTAGGCACGCTTGTCCTAACCAGCGGTTGGGGATACCGCCATGATAGCAGGGTTAGCGGGCAGGGCGGTGGTATCGACAAACGGCTGTTTATGGCTCTTCGTTGGTTGATCACCGGCGGAGATACGGATCGATGCGTATGGAATGCACCGTCCGCTACTATTTGAAAAATTAAAGCAGGTTTCAGCCATTGGTGATATCGGCTTCGAGATGTTGGTACACAAAACGAAATCCTGTCCAGCCTTTACTTACTCACGATTGACATTAACATTTGCTAGAGTCCCATTGGAAAGCACAAAACGTGCGTGACCCTGTAGTGACCGCGATTTCAAGATCGAGGCCTCTTGATCTCATCGCACGAGTTATATTCTACTTCAGACAAACTCAGGGACTTCGCTTTCTGTTCTCATTAACGATATCTTAACTGTGCTCTCGATATACCGTTAAATGTTAACAAGGTATCGATAGGATATTGATAATCGATAATATCTCCTTCAGTTTACCGTGCACACAAGCTTTAATCAAAAAGGCGCCATTTGGAGCAGTTATTTGTATACTGAAATTTATTATGTTTATATAAGTTTATTTAAGCATTCAAAAATGTTTATTAGACGTCTATTTATAATAATTAATACTTTGACTAACACATAACTGAAATATGGGTGACGTATAAATTTCTATACCAATCTAATATCTATAGGGTGTCCCATGCAACTGGAATAGGCTGTACCTTCCAAACGGCTGGGAATGGAAGGAGATGTTATAAGTAAAAGATAAGAGGTATCAAACTGTGTATACTATGTAACTAATTTTATGCACTTTTCTGCATTGATACATTAGAAAAATTCAGCTACATTTATTTTTTAAATGGAAACCTATGTTTTTGAATGTACAGATTGATACAGTTTCTTGTATTCTACATAAAAATATTAACATATTTATGTCCTAGATTTATTTTTTAGAAAGTTATCACAGCTAAAAATTGTCCGAATTATTTCGGTCACGCGGCAAGTGTTCAGAAGTACCTACGTTATGTTCCATTATAATATTTATGAACATGAATAATACCAGTCATTGTAGGATTAAAATTTTCATCAGTAACTATTTACCATGTACCTATGTTGCGATCTTTTAGCAGCTCGTATTTCGAAATGATGGCATGTACGAACAATGAAGAAGTTAATATGTTCATTTTGCTCAGCAAATACTACCAAAATGGTACAGAGGCTATCGGGAGACATGTCCCAATCAGCAATAGCCCTTGCGTTCGTATTTTTACAAACGGGAGTGCAATTTACGCCAATGTGGCTCCTTCCAGAAACCAAAACGAGACGTGCCGAAACCAATCACTGAAAATGAATGTAATGTAGTAGCAGTACTGGCAAACGTTGAATTAAATCCAGATGCGTCCGTGAGAGAACTGGCTAGAGAATGTGGAATTTCCAAATTCACGGTTCAACGCACTACGAGAACACATAACTTCTATCCGTAACGGTTTTCCATTGAGCAAACATTGTGGTCTAGGGACAAAGAACAAAGCACGAACTATTAACAATATTTTTTGCGGCGTATTCAGGAAAATGAAAATTTTGTGTTTCAAATTCTATAAACCGACGAGGCGATATCTACAAACAATGAGATGTGCAGTCAATATAATGAACATACATGGTCCGTTGAAAATCCACGACTAAGGAGAAACACTAACAATCAAATACTGCGCAACGTAAATGTTTCGTATGGAGTTTTTAATAAATGGATTAACGGACCATATTTTTTTAGCAGCACATAGACCGGTTAAAGGTACCTAACCTTTCTGGAATTTCACTTACCAGTTCTCTTACACGATATAAAGATTCCTATAAGAAAACGGCAAAACATGAACTACTTTCAATAAGACAGTGACGCCTTAAAAGACGTCTTGGTAAAGTTTGTTGAAAATAAAAATACTACCAAATAAAATTTTCAGCTGCTTCAATGTGCTAATAGGATAATGCTTTTTTGACTAATAATTTATAAATTTAGTATTTATATTTCGTGTTTATGGAATATTGACCATAGCTCCTATCAAAAGCACAAACCATAGGAAATATTAAGGGATAGTAAAATTATACAAAATACTTATACGTTAATGATTTGATAGTTTGATCAAACTTAAAATTAAAAAGTAAAATATTATCAATGTTATTTTGTGGTGTATCCGTAATATCAAATCGTGCTGTAGGATAACGTCAGGTGATGTACGTGAATTTCACACAGGTAAACAGACAACAATATTTACATGTGTATTAAATAATATCAAAACGATAACATATAACAATTAATATACAATATAATAACATAATAACATAATAATAATTAATATAACGACGTGGACAAAAACTATGATTATACGAGTATTTTCTGCTCGATTTTCCAAACTCTTTCTGCCCGTTGAAAAAACACACGTGGCATAGAAAGCGACCCTAGCAGGCAAAGCAAGGTCCTGCGCGCAAAAGGTTAGAACACTCCTGGGTCCTCAAGGAACTCAAAAACTTTCCAAATAAATTTATGGCATAATCGCTACAGTGCTAAACTTAATTCGCTTCAAAATCGATCATTTGATATGCAACAATTTAATATTACTGCTCCGTTCCGAAGCACCTTTAGTAATCTTCTGCAATTGTTTATCCGATGACGTCGGAAGTGGTACGTGACTTCAGTGCTATCCACGATAAACCTCGTCCATCCTTTCGTATATATAAAAGCTTATTTGACCTACTATTCTATCGAAGATAATATCACGGCTTGCATTCAAAACAGATGTTAATCTTGCTAGTATGGGTTGCGTATGAATATGATAAAACGAAATATAGAAAATTCCAAAATATTTATCTATAATATATTTTTATCTATAATTTTTATGTAACATATGCACAGTATTCGCATTTTAGATAACAATTGAAACTTAACTATCGTAAAGTCCATAGCAACAATTGTCTTAAATATTTCAACGCGTTGGCTTCCGTACTAAAGTATTTTCATTTTTAACAAATCTTACCAAATGTTTTCGTAATATTTATTAAATTTATTATTTATAGTTCTAAATAGTCAATAGAAATCTTTTCAATTAAGTAAGTGTATAAATTCTTAAATAATATAGGTGATAGGTTCGTATGAAAATTATTATTACAAAATATTTAAGGGTTTGCATTTCAATGAAGCTAAAAACATAGGTAAGCACTAATAGACATACTTTCTGTATTTTGTGGTGTTATTCTTATAATAATTATATTTCCTATATTTAAATTCATAATTTTACAATAAATGTATAGTTTTATAATAAAAGTAATACAAACTTAAAACATTTGATTAAATTAACAATTGGAAAATGAAAAACCTTTTTAGAAAAATGAAACCGCCAAAAGAAGCAAAGAAATGTGTTAAAAAAATTAAATAAATAATATTAAAATAGAATTATCAGTGAATATTACAAATAAGATGTAGTTTGCGTTAATTATAATTTTCTTTGACTTTACCAGTTTTTAATCCATGGATTTCTTTAACTGCCTGAACGTCATAATGAATTCACAGTATTGTATATCCTTTTTATGAACAAAAAATGAATATAACCTACTTAGTCTAACTCACTATGTCCCAGAAATCGACGGTGAAGTACCTTTTGAAATAGCATGTAAATAAACCATGTCTTCGGAAAAAACTTTAGAAAAGAACCTCCCTTATTTTGTGCACTTGCATCTCTATAGCTAATCGCGTATCTTGAACACTTTGTGGAGATCAAAAAGGTTTATTGTTAGAAGTAAAACAGTTAACCCTTTTAGCAGATATGGAATACAGGAACTAGTAAGATCCAGAAGTTTAATGTCTGCTCGGTAACGTTCATGTAATGTAGTAATTGTCAACCAGTCAAAACTTGCGAAACAAAATACACATTAACGCCAATTCAATGTCTTCTAAACTTCCTGTAAACATGGGTAAATACAGTGAAACTATAGTTCAAGACGTAATTCGTGGTGTTACATGGTAACATGCGTATATTCTGTAGAAGTTCCGACAATACGATAAACGGCAGTTATTCAGAAATTCAGAAATTCAGAAATTGCAAAAGTTCAGAAGTTCTGAAATTCAAAAGCTTAAAAATTTGGAAATTTGAAAATTTGAAAATGTTAGTAATATCAATGTTATACCAATATCGAAGTTAATGTAATACCTATAGTATTTCATTTGAACATCTATTCATGATCGGTGGATATTCTTGGGGTTAGGGTTATTTAAAAAATAAACGCGTGAGATATTTCAAATGTTATTATAAAATGTCTGAATCTTGTATTTAGTACATTTTACGAATAATTGTTTTTTTTTAATATTATAACCTAATACTTTCTCATGTAAAATATTGTACATCATATCATCAACAAGACATATAATTCTATTAAAAGAAAGGAAATATTACATGAATTGCGCGGATTCGGGTACGCAGCGCTAATTCTGACGTAGCCACAAATTAATGAGTCTGAATCTGATTGAAACGATTCTTTGTAATTCAATTTGCTCGTCCGTATTATTGATACTTTATGTTTTAGGTTGTACTTAGCGCGCGTTTATGTTCTAAATCGCATTTGACTTATTCGCGATTTAAAGTGTTCTTTGCTTGTTCATGTTTTAAACTGTTCGTTATGTTTGTTGGGGTTGTAAAATGCTTAAGATTTGTTCGTGTTTGAAAATGCTTCTCCCTACTTATCGCAAAACGTTCATTAAGATCACCTCCAAGTGACTGCCCTCGTACAAGTTACTACTGGAAATAGTCGCGACCAAGGGATGACGCGCGAAAAATTTCCACGTGCTTTGAGAAAAACCTACAGCAATCTAATAAGCTGAAGAAACATGCTGACTTTGACTACGGTGGTTGGAAATAACGGAATCGGAAATTAATATGTTGGTCCCAAACAATAAATTTGAGTTGTCGTCGCGAAAGTATTTCTTTCTAAAGAA